>NC_073303.1:255616-415616 GCF_027595985.1 Sorex araneus
GAGGAGGAGAGGGAAGGGAGGGAGGGAGGAGGAAGGAAGGAGGGAGGGAGGGAAGGAGGGAGAGAGGGGGAGGGAGGGAGGCCGTTGTGTAAGGGCTCGTGTGGACTCTAGGAATCTTCCTGCTGCCCACGAGGACGTCTGAGGCGGGCCTGTGGCTAACTGGGCCCACGTCCTTCCGGGATGTTCTCCCGTGTCTGGGATATTAGCGGCACCATCTGGACCTCGTCAGGCTCCGCTCAGAATAGCCCCCCACGCGCTCTCGGCTGCAACGAAAATAGTTGCACATATAGGTTTTCTCCGGATCGATCACAGGAGGGCTGTGCTGGAACACGGGTCGGGCCCACTCCCCTGGCCCTGCAGGACCCAGGGCTTCCCCGGTCGGCACCGCCGTGGCCCAGTCCTGGCCCCGAAGGGTCGAACCCCGCCGTGATCACAAACCCCCACAGCCGCCGGGGCAGGCGGGTCAGAAGCCGGCTCTGCTCTGGACGCGGGTGTCTACACTGAGTCCGCGAGATGACCGGGCCTGAGGTCAGGACGCGGAGAGGACACCGGCGGGCCGGGTGCCACGTGCCCTGGGCTCCACGTAGGAGGAGGCGGCTTGACCCTGCACTCCAGTGTCCTGCTACCGCCCGGGCCCTTTCCTGGCCTCTACCTCCTGCCCGTCACCCCCCCATCAGTGTCCAGCCTCCACTGCCCCTGTCCACTGTGCACAGGCACCCAGGACGGTCCCCAGGGCCCACAGCCGGAGACGGGGGCCGGACTCAGGCCGCGGCGAAGACGCAGCGGAGAGGCAGAGGCAGAGGGCTGAGGCCGAGCCCCGTGTCCCCCCGGGCAGCCCGAGCCCTGTGTCCCCCCCACCCCGGGCAGCCAGGGCTCCCGGCGCCCGTCCCCTTGCTCCCAGGAGCACGGGCGTGTCCCTCTGTGCCTTGGGCTGTGAGGACTCGGGGACGGGCTAACACGGCCTTGGGAGCAGATGGCGCGCGGTGACCGCAGGGGAGGCCGGGCTTGTTTCTGCCTCTGCACCTGTGTTCGGGTCGTGCCGCTGTGCCCAGGGCTCACCCTGGCCTGGGAGGCTGACCGGGACGGCGGCTGTTCCCTCTCTGACCTCTGAGGGAGGGAAGGAAGCTGAGGCCTGAGCTGCTCGCAGAGTCGGGGCGGCTTAGGGGGGACTAGCCAGGACCAGAGGCAGCTGCCACGCGCCCCGTCGGGCCGGTCGCTGTGCCCTGAAGGGCTGGTGCGAGCTGGGGGCAGCAGGAGGCCCTGCTCCCGCCCAGGCCGACTCCTCAGCCCAGCTGCCCGAGGCGAGGCTGACCGCTGGGGCAGGGGACACCTCCACCTCCTCCTTCCGCGGCACCTCCACCCCTGCTCCCCTGCATTCCCTGCTCCCCCTCACCCCCTGCTCCCCCTCACCCCTGCTCCCCCTCACCCCCTGCTCCCCCTCACTTCTGCTCCCCTCACCCCTGCTCCCCCTCACCCCTGCTCCCCCTCACCCCCTGCTCCCCCTCACCCCTGCTCCCCCTCACCCCCTGCTCCCCCCTCACCCCCTGCTTACCCTCACCCCCTGCTCCCCCCTCACCCCCTGCTTACCCTCACCCCCTGCTCCCCCTCACCCCCTGCTCCCCCTCACTTCTGCTCCCCCTCACCCCTGCTCCCCCTCACCCCCTGCTCCCCCTCACCCCCTGCTCCCCCTCACCCCCTGCTCCCCCCTCACCCCCTGCTCCCCCTCACCCCCTGCTCCCCCCTCACCCCCTGCTCCCCTGCATTCCCTGTCACCGCCACATGGCCTCGCCTTGCTGGGGGGAGCGAGTGACCGCCACCTGGCTGGTCGCGCTGCATGCTGGGCAGCGGGTCTGGGCCTGATCCCGCAGGACGGCTGACCCCTGTCCTTCCAGGTCTGGGCCTGACCCCGCAGGACGGCTGACCCCTGTCCTCTGGGCCCCTCTTCACCCCAGAGACTGGAGCCAACAGCCAGGGCGGCTCGGCCCATGGGAGCCCCCGTCCGCCACCTCCGGGAAGGGCGCTTCAGAGACACTCGCCCGCCCCAGTGCCCCAGCGAGGGCCAGGGGAGACCCAGACCCTCCCGGCCTCTCCTCCCGACGGCCACTCCCCCTGCCCACACGTCTCTCTCCGGTGCCGCTGCACGCTGCCAGTGGCCTGCGGTCCCCGGTCAGGGAGACGCCGGGCCTGCGGCCAGTGACCAAACTTTGCATTAAGGATTTGGCCTTCGAGATTTTCACCCAAAGAGTCCGTTGCTTCTTCAAATAGAATCCCAGCGAGCCCGCCCCACCCAGTTCCCCTCCCCACTCCTGTCTCGAGATGAGGACAGACACACACATACGCGCGCACACACACACACACACACACTCACACACACACTCACACACACGCACACACATGCACACGCACGCACACGCACACACACGCGCGCACACACACACACATGCACACACATGCACACACACGCAAACACACACGCACACACACGCACACACGCACACGCACGCACACACGCACACACATGCACACACATGCACGCACACACACAGGCACACACACGCACACACACATGCACACACACAGGCAAACACACGCACAGGCACACACAGGCACAAACACGCGCGTGCACACACACGCACACACACATGCACACACACTCATACACACACACACACACACACGCACACCCCTAAATGCGTGTGTCTGTCTTGGAGCGGTTGAGCCCCCAGTGCGGGGAGGGGGAAGCTGGACGGGCTGCCGGGCGTGACCCCCCCAGCGGAATGATGCACGAAGCAAACCTAAGACTCGTCTTCCTACGAATCTGAAAATTAGGAAAACAAGACCTGAGGCCTGGCAAGCCACGGACGACCTGGCTCGGTCCCACGATGGTCCCCAAGCGGGAGACGGGGCGGCCCCACACGTGCCTCGGTGGGTGCCCCGGGCCCTCCACGTCCCCCCACCGTCTCCCGTGCCAGGGCTTCCCCACTGCTGGGAACACCACCCGTCCTTGGGCCGTGCCCCCTGTCCGGGAGAGACCACGGCCACGGGAGGCAGGAGGAGGCCGGGCCTCTGGCGTGGGCAGGAGGGACCGTGGCCATGGGAGGCAGGAGGAGGCCGGGCCTCTGGCGGGGGCAGGAGGGACCTCGGCCACGGGAGGCAGGAGGAGGCCGGGCCTCTGGCGGGGGCAGGACAGGCTCTGGCTCCTCAGCCGCGGGCTCCTGGACAGCCTCGTCTATACTGTGGCTCCCCGTGGGAGGGGGAGGGCAGGGTCAGAGGGCAGCTCTACCTCGGGGCAGAGCGAGCGCCAGTGGGTGAGCTGGACGGCATGTGGGGACCAGCCACGGCGAGATCAGCCACGGGCGAGGCAGCCACGTTCAGAGATTAGACACCGTCGGGACCCGCCACGGCTGCTCTCTGACCCGGCTGGTCCCGACCGTGGCTGGTCCGGCCGTGGCTGGTCCCGACCGTGGCTGGTCCCAACCATCACTCAGGTGCCGAGCGTGAGCACTGTGCTCCAGAGCCCAGCGCTTGTGAGATGTGAATCCAGGCAATTTTCTTTACAAATGTTTGTGCTCATTGGGAAAGTCCTGAAACGTCTGAGAAGCTTCTGCCACAGGCAGCCAGGGCCAAATGTCGATGCGCTGATGAATTAAATCCTGAGCAGCTGGAGCCGTGCGCTGTCCTCGCCGTGCTGGCAGGTATCACGTGCTTCCCTGGGCCCGCCAGGGGCCCGCAGTGGCCACCCCTGGATTTCCCCGACACGGCTCCAGAACAGAAGGCCGAGGAGCACCTGGTGCCCCGATGATGGATCATTCCGGAAAAACAAGATATGCTGAGCGGCCACGAGGAAGAGGCTGAGCCCCAGGCTTCCAGGGGCCGGGGCCCGAGCTCAGGTCAGGCCGCGAAGGGCCACGCGGACGCGTTTCTCCCTGCCCGCCCCGGGCTGGAATCACGGCTCAGCTCCTCTGCAGAGGGCTTGCCTCTCCCTGGTGCAGGAAGGCGCAGTCCCCGAGGGAGGACCGTGTCGCCCTGAGCCTGCCCACTCGCGGCTGGCCTGGCCCTGCGCCCTGCTCGCTGACCCCTGCCGAGTCCGCGGGATGCGTGCTGGCACCTCAGGGCACCCTGGGCCGGGCACTGAGGCGCTCCTTCCCCAGAGACCCAGGCACGAGCACAGTGTGCAGGGACGCAGGGCCAGCGGCCTCTCTGCCGAGACGCCCAGGGGCCGCAGAAATGCACTCAGCAGACCGAGACCTGATGACCTTCTGGGACACAGCCGGTCACCTGCTTCGTCCCCCGGACAGTGGTGACCCCTAGCCCAAGCACCTTGCCCCAACCACGCCCTGGGCTGACCCCCACACCACACCCACCTTCCAGCACTGGACGCCCAAAGCCAAGGCCAGCAATGGCTTCTGGCTCTGACACTGGACATACTGGGCTGGACATACGTGGTGCTGGTGGCCATGCCCAGGGTGACAGCTGTCCAAGGGGCCCCACCTGCCGGTGGCCAGCAGTCCGGTCACTGCTGATGCCCCAACGGCAAGTGGAAGGGCCGGGGTAAGGCTCGGTCCACAGTGCTCACAGCCCCCTGACCCAGAGCCGGCCGCTCCAGCTGTACCTGAACTGACCGACACTGTTCCCCAGAGTCACTCGAAGCTGAGGGCTCACGGCCTCGGGAACAGGGAAAGATATTTTTGGTTTTGCTCGTGTCTGTAAAAGTGAACTCAAGCTCCGTAGCCCACACTGGCGGAAGCTCGTGTGTCCCGGCCTCCGCTAAGGGCTCAAGGCCACGGAAGGTGGACTCGGCGAGGGCAGCTCGAGGGCGCGGGTTTCTCGCTCCAGTGCACAGATACCTCCAGGGAACGCCGGGAGGAGGCGCCCCTGGATGTTAACCCTCAGTGTTCCAGGCCTCATCAGTGCACTGCCCCTCCCCCCAGAAGCCTGCAGTGCTCTTGCGAGCACCGGAATCCCGAGGTTGTCCTTAACCTTCCCTTTGTGCTTTACCTCTCGTTGTCACAATCCCCAGGTCAGGGTTGGCTGCTGATGAGCCAAGACCTCCTGGTAACTCTGGGTTGCGTGTTTGCAGGGAATTACTTGCTCTTCTACTCCCCCCATCGCCTTTTCGTATTTTACGACAGAGCAGTGGTCTTTGCTTAAACACAAAGGGGCCGTTAATGCCGTGCTCCTGGTCTTTGGGAGTTGACTGACTCAGATATGTCTGCTCCTGGGCGCCGGTCACAGTTACTTGACTCAGCTTCAGTTGCTGTAGTTCCAGAAGGAGGTCCCTGAGGGACTGGGATGGACCAGCGAGTGGCCAAGCTACCCCGGCATCGAAATGGAACAGTCTAGAAAGCATGACTACATGGTCTTGATAGAGCTGTTATGGCTTAAGAGACAGGACCCCCACGGGCAGGACGAGCTGAACTGGCCCAGGGACTTAGTCTGGGATTCACGGCACGAGCCTCGCTTGCCCTCGGAGAGAGAACTAAGTGTTGATAAGCGCAGAGGACTAAGTGTTGGGATCTCTGTGTCTTGCTGTGTGTATCCAAACAACTGCGAGTATTAATGAGAAGCAAACTCCATTGCTCACCATGTACAACTTAGGGAAAGAGGAAAGAGATGTCGGTGGCTCTGAAGACAGAGGTCTCGAGTCGGTCTCCCCAAGAGAACTGCCTCTGCGGGACCGCCTCACTCTGGAAATGGTCAATCACACCTTCGTGCAGCCCTGCCCACCCCAGGGGTTCTGAAGGTATCCTGACAGCTGCACGGAGCGGCCGATCTCACCCTCTCCCCGTGACTCCCCCGTCTCTTCGTCCCTCTACCAGAGAAGCCGGGGAGGCGGGTCTGGGCCTCCAGACGCACACGTCACATGCCCCACACTGAACTGAACTCGCACACCTGACCCACATTCCAGTCAGCACTGTGTGAGAGACTGCTTCCTCCCCGTCGCATCTGAACACGTTTTTAATCACTTTCTCTTTTTTTGGTAAAAAAGCAAGTCTCCTTGCTGTAAGTTCTCGTGACATCAAAGAAGCTCAATGGTTTTCAGTGTGTTTAATTAAACAGATTATATTTCTTCTGTGAATTCGATAGTCGTATTCTTTGTCTTGGTTGCGTGCATCTTATTTATTAGCATAACGTTTATAGTTCTTGATTCCTTAACTGTTGCTGTGTTGCAGATGTTCCCATCTAATTATAATTTGTCAGTTGGTGTCTTTTTAAATGCAGGATATGTTCATCTTTATAAGAGCTGATCTGGTTTGGTTTAAAAGATCAGTTACAAAAATTTGTCTAACACAATGTCATTTTATTTTTAACAGGACTTTGACACTGGAATTCACTTTAGGAAGAACGTTTTTTCCCTTGAGACCAGAGAGGCCGTACAGCAGGGAGGGCACTTGCCTTGCACGCAGCTGACCCGGGTTCTATCCCGTAGTTCCAGATAGAGCCCCGAGCTCACTGGGGGTCACCAATGAGCATCACCAGGTGAGGCCTCAAAGCAAAAACAAAATAATGTTTCCCATGACATGTATACCTAGCCGTGCTGGTGTGGTCTGCTCAGTTCCTTCTCTGTCTTCTGACTGGAGTCCCAGCATTTCTGCAGGAGTCCCTGCCCTGCAAAGCTTCAGGCTGTGGGGTGGTCGGGCATAGGAAGATCAGAGCTGCTCTGGCCGTGTAATTTTCTGATTTTTGTATCAGTTCACCATTTTATAGACGATGCTGGCACCAATTTGCTTGGATGAGTTGTTGATGAATTAAGGGAACAATACTTGTCTTAAAAGGTTGATTCTTCCTGAAGCAAACACCATCTAGCCCTCCATCTGTTCAGATTTTCTTTTTATACACTTCATAGCATGCGTGATTTTTCTGGGCAAGATTTCTTATTCGGTTCATTTCTCAATATTTCAGTTTTTAGTCTTAGCATAAATTAATATCTCTCTCGACATGGTCAATTGGCTGTGGATTACAGAAAATGTGCTGATTTGGGCATGTTGTTCTTATAAATGAGCCCTTGGTCATTCGATTGATAGTTCACACTTTTTTCCACAGATTTTCCTATATTTTATGTTTTTTTCTATTACACTTGCTTACTCTCTGCCCCCGCCCCCATCAAAGTTCCATTTCTTTCCCCAGTATTGGAAACTCCTACTTTTTCCTGTTGCCAGACCCTCTGGAATTCTCACTGTCCTCGCTGTGATGGTGGAACCTCTTCTTGCTAGAATCGACTCAGGTGTAGAAACATAAGCGTGGGTGTTTTAAACAATCACAATCACGTACTTGTCGTCTGAAGACACGTGTCCCAACTCTTACTCTGACCAGGCCACGGGAGAGCCTTGACCTGGCTGACCCTCGGCCACGTTTGGCAGCCGGCAATCCTAAGGAGCCTGGAGCACCCGTGCGAGATGGCTTTGCCGTGGAGAGGAGGCTGGCCCGGCCCTGGCACCGTCCGTCTCTCCAGGGATATGGACCAAGAGCCTGTTGGCCCCCAGGCCTGCCCTGTCCTTACACCTGCATCCACCAGCTCTGCCCGGTGCTCACTGGCCGTCTGGACCCGTGTCCTGAGGGGCCCCAGGGAGCCTTCGGCTTCTCCCTTCGGGAGCAGCGGCTCAGACTCGTCCCCGTGAGCCACAGCTGGTGAGGCCTCGGGCCCTGGTGTGTGCCGACGTGGCTCGGCCACGAGGGTTGGCCCCACACCAGCGCCCACTGCAGTCCTGACCAGCCCAGCAGCCACAGTGCCACGACCCAGCAAGCGTGGGAAGCTGACCCACGCCCTATTCCGGACCCTCAGCGGGAGGCTCTTAATCCAGCAAGCAGAGACCGTGCCCTTGCTGCCGACACGCAGGGACGGCCATCTCTGAGGGTCACTCAGGGACGGCCATCTCTGCTGAGGGTCACTCAGGGACGGCCATCTCTGAGGGTCACTCAGGGATGGCCATCTCTGCCGAGGGTCACTCAAGGACAGCCATCTCTGCCGAGGGTCACTCAGGGACGGCCATCTCTGCCAAGGGTCACTCAAGGACGGCCATCTCTGCCGAGGGTCACTCAGGGATGGCCATCTCTGCTGAGGGTCACTCAGGGATGGCCATCTCTGAGGGTCACTCAGGGATGGCCATCTCTGCCAAGGGTCACTCAGGGATGGCCATCTCTGCTGAGGGTCACTCAAGGACGGTCATCTCTGCCGAGGGTCACTCAGGGATGGCCATCTCTGCCAAGGGTCACTCAAGGACGGCCATCTCTGCCGAGGGTCACTCAGGGACGGCCATCTCTGCTGAGGGTCACTCAGGGATGGCCATCTCTGCTGAGGGTCACTCAAGGACGGCCATCTCTGCTGAGGGTCACTCAGGGACGGCCATCTCTGCTGAGGGTCACTCAAGGACGGCCATCTCTGCCGAGGGTCACTCAGGGACGGCCATCTCTGAGGGTCACTCAGGGACGGCCATCTCTGCTGAGGGTCACTCAGGGACGGCCATCTCTGAGGGTCACTCAGGGATGGCCATCTCTGCCAAGGGTCACTCAGGGATGGCCATCTCTGCCAAGGGTCACTCAAGGACAGCCATCTCTGCCGAGGGTCACTCAGGGACGGCCATCTCTGAGGGTCACTCAGGGACGGCCATCTCTGCTGAGGGTCACTCAGGGATGGCCATCTCTGCCGAGGGTCACTCAGGGATGGCCATCTCTGCCGAGGGTCACTCAAGGACAGCCATCTCTGCCGAGGGTCACTCAGGGACGGCCATCTCTGAGGGTCACTCAGGGACGGCCATCTCTGCTGAGGGTCACTCAGGGATGGCCATCTCTGCCGAGGGTCACTCAGGGATGGCCATCTCTGCCGAGGGTCACTCAGGGACGGCCATCTCTGAGAGTCACTCAGGGACGGCCATCTCTGCTGAGGGTCACTCAGGGATGGCCATCTCTGCCGAGGGTCACTCAGGGACAGTCATCTCTGAGGGTCACTCAGGGATGGCCATCTCTGAGGGTCACTCAGGGATGGCCATCTCTGCCGAGGTCACTCAGGGATGGCCATCTCTGCCGAGGGTCACTCAAGGACAGCCATCTCTGCCGAGGGTCACTCAGGGATGGCCATCTCTGCTGAGGGTCACTCAAGGACGGCCATCTCTGAGGGTCACTCAGGGACGGCCATCTCTGCCGAGGGACTCTGAGCCCATGAAGGTAGCCCGGCCCCCGGCCACTGCTGAGAAGCGCCGACACCTCCCGACAGAGGAGAGGCCCGGGCCAGGCCAGAGAGCGAGTCGAGAGCGTGCTGGGGTGAGGGGGCGAGGGCTCCCGTGTCTGCAGGGCTGGGGTGAGGGGGCGAGGGCTCCCGTGTCCGCAGGGCTGGGGTGAGGGGGGCAAGGGCTCCCATGTCCGCAGGGCTGGGGTGAGGGGGGGCGAGGGCTCCCGTGTCCGCAGGGCTGGGGTGAGGGGGGGCGAGGGCTCCCGTGTCCGCAGGGCTGGGGTGAGGGGGGCGAGGGCTCCCGTGTCCGCAGGGCTGGGGTGAGGGGGGCCGAGGGCTCCCGTGTCCGCAGGGCTGGGGTGAGGGGGGGCGAGGGCTGCCCGTGTCCGCAGGGCTGGGGTGAGGGGGGCGAGGGCTGCCCGTGTCCGCAGGGCTGGGGTGAGGGGGGGCGAGGGCTCCCGTGTCTGCAGAGCCGTGGCCCCGGGCGCCCTGCTCGGTGCTGCGGTGGGCTTGGCTCTGCTCCCAGGAAGGAGAGTCTGCGTGGACGGGGCTGCCCGGGGCCGAGGCCCAGGAGAGACTCAGCCCGGAGACGGGAGGGAGGAGCCGCGTGGGCCCAGGGGAGGGAAGTGTACCGGAACCCTGGCCGGCGAGTGGCAGGCCGTCTGCCGGGCCTGAGCTGTCACAGCCGCCATCTGCCGCGGGAACGGGCGCCCGGGGCACCGCCCAGGGGACTCCCCACTGTCAGCTCCCAGCGGCCTGACAGCAGGGCAGCCGGGGACAGCTGGGGGGGGGCACGGCCCCTTCCCTGGGCCCTCCGGGCCGCGTGTCCTGTCGGGGCCGCGGGGTCCCGTCCCTGCTGGGCGCGGCGCCAGGCCTCCGTGCAGGCGTCTCCTTCCCTCCACAGGCAGCCGAGAGGAGACCAGAGTCAGTGCGAGGGTCCGCAAGGACACACAACACCCCACAGCACACACACACGGCACGCTCCCACGCAGCACCCAGCCATCATACATGCGCACACACATCAGGCATAGCATGCTCACACACTCATCCACAGGCCACACATACCTCACATGTGCACACGCATCTCACACATATCTCACATACGTGCACACTTCACACCTGCACACACATATCACACACATGCAACACTTCATACATTTACACATATCTCACACATGTGCACATATACCTCACACATGCACACACATCTTACACACCTGCACACACATCTCACACATGCACACTTGTCTCAGACACACATACATATGCACATACCACATTCACACACTGCACATACCTCACACAGACCTCACCCATGCATACGTATCTCACACATGTATACCTGCACACATATGTATATCAGTATACACACCTCACAGTGTAATGTGTACATGCCAATCACACACGTGCACACAAGCATACACAACACATCCATACACCATGCACATCCCATAGATGTGTACACATGCAGACACATATTCACACACTGCACACACTGCACTTATACATGCAGTACACACATGCCCATCACACACATGTGCACAGACACGTACAGGCACGCACACTCTTGGCCCCCTGGGCACACCTCTGACCTTCTGGATTTTTCCACCCTGGGGTCAGCAGGGCCATCCAGACAGGCCTCAGCTGGGGCTGGAGCGAGAGAACAGTGAGGAGAGCATTTGCCTTGCACGTGGCCAGCCCGGGTTCGATCCCCAGCATCCCATAGGGTCCCCTGAGCACCGCCAGGGGTGATTCCTGAGTGAAGAGCCAGGAGTGACCCCTGAGCATCGCCGGGTGTGACCCAAAAGGCAAAAAAAAACAAAGAACAGCAGACAGGCCTCAGGGACACACCTGCCTCCCCCAGCCGGGCCCGCTGCCCCGTGCACGAGTGCGTCCCCAGCAGGAGTGACCACAGCGAGGCAGACCCTCCCACGCCCGGGGAAGGGGCTGGGCTGGGGGCCGCCGGCGCGTGTCAGTGGGGGAGAAGGTGCGGAGCAGCTTTCGCGGGACCTCACCTACGTGACGCGCTCACCTGCCGGTAAAAATAGAAAGTCTAAATCCAGCTCGAACAGCAGACACGCAAGCGCGGTCGGGGAGACGCGTGTGAGCGTCCCGTCCCGTCCCGTCTGCTCCACGCTGCGGCTCGCGCGGCTGCGCCTCCGACTCTGATCTCATTGGTGGGGACTTGACTGGATTAAGTTCCTCTCTGAAGCGATTTCTCACCCGAGCCGAGTGTAGAACAACATCAAAGACGCGGAGTCGGTTCCACACAGCCGCGGGCTGGGAGCTCTCACTCAGCAGCAGGAACAGGGCGTCAGGTCGGGAGGAGGCCCGCCCCTCCACCCCACCCTGCCCCCTCCACCTCACCCCTGCCCCCTCCACCCCACCCCTGCCCCTCCACCTACCCCTGCCCCCTCTCATCCCACCCCTGCCCCTCCACCCCACCCCTGCCCCCTCCTAACTCACCCCTGCCCCTCTCGCCCCACCCCTGCCCCTCTGGCCTCATCCCTGCCCCCTCTCACCCCACCCCTGCCCCCTCCTAACTCACCCCTGCCCCCTCCACCTCACCCCTGCCCCCTCCACCCCACCCTGCCCCCTCCTAACTCACCCCTGCCCCCTCCTAACTCACCCCTGCCCCCTCCACCCAACCCCTGCCCCTCTCACCCATCCCTGCCCCCTCCTAACTCACCCCTGCCCCCTCCACCCAACCCCTGCCCCTCTCACCCATCCCTGCCCCCTCCTAACTCAACCCTGCCCCCTCCCGCCCGCCCATCTCTGCCCCTCCCCCTCCACCCCTGCCCCTCCCGCCCCACCCCTGTCCCCTCTGCCCCCTCCTATCCCACCCCGCCCCTCCCACCCCGCCCCTGCCCTCTCCCACCCCACCCCTGCATTTGCTCCTGGGCCACAACAGTGCCCGCCACTGGAGCAGGTGAAGGGACTGGGGGAGCTGGAGGGGCAGAGCTGAGAGCCGGGGGTGGGGGGAACAATGGAAGTGCGGGAGGGAAGGGCTGTGTTCAAATCCCAGTAACAGACGGTTGTTCAGAGCCAGAGTCCCGGCCCTCTGTGAGGAGGTCACTGCAAACAAGGGCCTGGACAGGGCCGGCGACTCTGTGTGGCCCAGCCCGCCCGCAGGAGGCGTGAGAACACCCTCCCCTCAGCACCACGCCCCACACAGCCGAGGCACCCAGCCCCGCACACGCGAGCACACAGACCACCCAGCCCCACACACGCGAGCACACGGACCACCCAGCCCCGCACACGCGAGCACACGGACCACCCAGCCCCGCACACACGAGCACACGGACCACCCAGCCCTGCACACGCGAGCACATGGACCAACCAGCCCTGCGCACGCGAGCACACGGACCACCCAGCCCTGCACATGCATGAGTACATGGACCGGAACACCCAGCCCTACACATATATGAGTACACGGACCACCCAGCCCTGAGCACGCGTGAGTACACGGACCACCCAGCCCTGAGCACGCGTGAGTACACGGACCACCCATGCACACGCGTGAACTCCTCGTCTTCGCTTTGCCCAGGCGTGAGGAGTGTCAGGGATGCCCGTTTGCGTGCAGCTGGGTGCAGGCACAGGCGTGACCCTCAGCTGCAGAGGGACTGAGACGTCTCGTGAGCTCACGTGTACGTGGGCCGGGGAGCACACCTGGTCTGTGAGGCGGGCCCCCCCACAGCCTCCTCCCCCTCCTCCGCCCCACCCTGCTCTCCTCCTCCTTCCCCCTCCTCCCGCCCTCCTGCCCTCCCCCACCTATCCCCTTGATGTCGGTGTCAGAGGTTTGAGCCACCGAGGACGGGGTCCCTCCCTCTCCAGGGACCCGTCAGACCACGCGTGTGCCAGTGAAGGGCTCAGAGAGGCTGAGATGTTGCTCACGTCCTTTGGAGCTTGGAGCCGGCAGGTTGCTTCCCGGCTGAGCCAAGTGTCGCCAGAACACCTTTGGGCCCTTACCGTGGCAGGGAGGGGGCGTGTCCGGGGCAGACGGGGTGCGGGGGGGGGTGCCAGCACGAGCGCCCCCGGCCTCCCCGCTGCGTCCAGGGTCACCATCTCCCGCTCACAGGCTCCGGCATGTGGGGCCGCAACCAGCCGGCAGGCAAGTGGGCGCCCCCAGGGGAAGGGAGAAGCCGCCCACACGGCGCCGCCAGCCCGGGGCCCCTGGGGTCCTCACCACCCCTCTCTGGGCCCTCGGACCCGAGTCCTTGCACGAGCACCTCAGGGGGCGAGGCCACACGCTTGCATGTGTGTTTGCAAGGACGCGTCCGGGGTGGTGGGGGCTGGAGCCTGTCCAGGAGGCGTCTGCCGCTCGGACAGATGTTCGGGGCCAGCGCCGGCCGGCTGCCCGGGGCTCCTGTCCACTGAGGCCGGAAGGAGGGCGGAAAGAGGGTCGCTCTGTCCAGCAACCCTCGCCGGGGTGGGGGCGGCAGAGACACGCAGTGAATGTCACCGCCACGCGCCCTCGCAGCTGCCCGCGGGCCGTCCCTGGGCCTGGCCGGCATGCATCATTCATGGGAGCTGGCCACGGCTCGGCCCTAATGAGGGGGAGCGGCTCCCCCCCACCCCGGCCCCCACCGGCTGGGTTCCAGTGTGTGATCCTCAGCTGCACCCGGCCCTGCCCCAGAGCCCGCCCTGGGGGGGTGAGAGACCAATTAGCAGCAGGGGCGGGCGGCCCGCTGGGCACCCGCTGGGCCAGACCCCCCACGTCCACTCGCGCCCAGGAGAGAGACGAGCACCGTGGCCTTTCAGGAGCACCCGGAGAAACCCTGCCAGTGTCCCCCTCCCTCCGCTGGGGCCCTCGCCCCCGGGCCCCCTCTGTGCCCTACCTGCGGGCGGCAGGCACGGAGGGGGCGCCAAACTGGCTGGGATTTGCATCCATTTGCATGTGCCAGTCCCCGTGATTACTCAGCCAGACACATCACTCACTCGCCACTCAAACACGTCTGTCGGCAAATTCCTCGCACTGGCCGGCCGGCTGCCGGGCCTTTGTTCGGTGTTCGCGCGGCTGCAAGTGTCTAATTAGGGATTCCTGCCCGGCCTGGTTCTGTGTGCGACCGCGTCCAACACGCGCGGTGGACGTGGGCAGCGAGGCCAGGGCGGCCGTGTCTCTGCTGCCCCGCCCCCGCCCGGCCTGCCGTCTGTGCCCGGCCGACTCAGCAGCAGCCGCCGCTTCCGAGACCATCTGGCCGGTGTCTCCAGCTGGCCCGGCCCTGCCCCGGGACCCCCGTCGGCAGCTCCTTGAGGAGCTGAGCTGCTCCGTGCCGCGGCTCCGACTTGACCCGCGTCCAGGATTCACTTAACAAAGCGCACGGGCTCGTAATGATCTCACGCCGCCGCCAATTAGCTGCTCTGAGCCTTCGCAGGCATCCCTCCGTGACGCAGATGCGCGGGCTCGGAGCAGATGGAGGGCGGGGGCCCGGCCGTGGGGGGGTCTGGTGCGGGCAGCGAGCCCCCCGCCCCGCCTCTGAAAAGGCCATTTCTCCCCCAGGGCGCCCTCTCCTGGAGCAGGAAGCGTGAGAGGGACGGAGGGTGGGCGAAGGTCCCACAGAACACACGGTGGGGACGTTTGGATCCACAAAGCATTGAGCGAGACTCCGGAGACCCCCGCCCTCCCTCCGACCAACCCCTCGCGCCTGGGGGGCTGCGGCCCTGGAGGAGACACGATGAAGAGGACACACCCACCTCACCTCCGCCTTCACCTGCCCGACCCCCAGGACCGCCTCGTGTCCCGTGGCCTCGCCTCCCCCGGGGGTCCCGGGGCCTCGGCCGTGTCCCGGGGGCTGTGGACGCTGAGAGTGGCCAGGCCCAGGTGGACGGGACGAGCTTTGCTCGGGCAGCGGGTGGTGAGGTCTCGGGGGTAAGGCCGGAGTGAGGCGCCCGGGCCCGGCCCGGCCAGAGGCCCAGCCTCCACGGCCTCCCCTGCGGGCTGCGGCCGGAGATACTTGAGGCTTTCCAGCAGCAGTGTCCTGTGTCCTCCCCAAGCCTGCGGGGGGAGCACCCAGGTCTCGAGTCCCACACACGGTTCCCGGGAAGTGCCGCCCCACAGGCACAGGCCCGGAGCCTCGGACCCGGGTCCAGCCGCAGCCTGGAAAGCCAAGCTGTTGTGCTGGACATCAGCGCGGCCAGAGCTGCAGGGAGGGGCCGTGTCCCCCTCACAGCTGTCCTGCTGTGACTGGGCAGTGGGCTCTCGGCCTCGGGGAGGGGTGCCGGGGGCACGGTGGGGCAGGTCAGGGGTCAGAGGGCGACTCCCGGTGAGCAAGGTCAGCCAGCCTTTCGCTCACGCCGGCCGCCCCTGCCCGAGAACCTTCAGGAAATCGGGTGTTTCCCTTCTCGCGGCCCCCGCCGAGGGCTCCTCGCCTACTCAGCCTGCTGGTCAGTGCTGTGGCCTCTCTCCGGTCAGTGTTGGCCGCAGAACCTGGACCTTTCCGGAAAGCCAAGTGGCCTTAGATAACAGCAGAGCAGGCGGCACCTCGTCTGGCTACGAGCTGCTCAGTATGGACGCAGCCACGCCACGCCGGGGGGCTGGTCCCACCCCCGAAGGGGCTCAGGGGGAGAGAGAGAGAGAGAGAGGGAGAGGGAGAGAGAGAGGGAGAGAGAGGGAGAGAGAGAGAGGGAGAGGGAGAGAGAGAGGGAAAGAGGGAGGGAGAGACAGGGAGAGAGAGAGGGAGAGACAGGGAGAGAGAGAGGGAGAGAGAGGGAGAGAGAGAGGGAGAGACAGGGAGAGAGAGAGGGAGAGAGAGAGAAGGAGAGAGGGAGGGAGAGAGAGAGAAGGAGAGAGGGAGGGAGAGAGAGGGAGGGAGAGAGAGGGAGGGAGAGAGGGAGGGAGAGAGGGAGGGAAAGAGAGGGAGGGAGAGAGAGAGGGAGAGAGGGAGGGAGAGAGAGAGGGAGAGGGAGGGAGGGAGAGAGAGGGAGGGAGAGAGGGAGAGAGGGAGGGAGAGAGGGAGGGAGAGGGAGGGAGAGAGAGGGAGGGAGAGAGGGAGAGAGGGAGGGAGAGAGGGAGGGAGAGGGAGGGAGAGAGGACTGCGCAAGGCAGAGCTGCAGGGGCGAGGAAGGAGAGTCTGCCAACGACACAAACGTGTGTTGAGCCACAGCTCTGGCTGGAAGGGCGGGAAAGGCCAGTGCCTGCCCCGTCCCCCACCCGGGGTCCACTACGGCCGTCGGGGGAGGACGCTGCCCTCCCCAGACCCAGCCGTGTCCCCCTTACCCCAGGGGAGGGGAAGCGACTGGACGTCAGAGGGGGTGTGGACGTCGGAACAGGGCCGGTCACTCGGGTTCAGGGGACAGTTTCCGCCTGACTCGGAGCCACGGCCTGGCTGCCCTGCTCACCCCCAGGGTCTGCAGCACCCGGAGGGCTTTGGGTAAGAGGCCCCCCACTCCCAAGCCCTGGTTCTCCGCGGTCAGCAGGCCGGATGGAAGGTGGGCGCAGAGGCAGCAGTCTGTGGGCAGCTCAGAGCCCCAGGGAGCAGCCGGCTGGACTCGCCCAAACCAGACACGCCGGAGGGACCTGTACGTGCAGAACCCACTCACGGAGGGTCTGAGTGCGGCTGATATTCCCCCACGTCTTTATCACACGTGGCCTGGACTCGCTGCATCTGAAGCCGCTGCCCCAGACGGTAGAAAACTGGTCTCATGCCGGCAGGGCCTCGGAGCTGGGGGCCGGGCCGGGCTCACGGCTCTCGTGGGGCACCAGGGGAGAAGAGTCAGCCCGGGGGACCCCGCCGGGAAGGGACCAGGACGCGGAGCTTGGGCGTGTGGTCAGATGTGTGTGTGTGTGTGTGTGGTGTGTGTGTGTGCATGTGTGTGTGCATGTGTGGTGTGTGTGCGCGTGTGTGCGTGTGTGGTGTGTGTGCACGTGTGTGCGTGTGTGGTGTGTGTGCATGTGTGTGTGTGCGTGCATGTGTGTGTGCGTGTGTATGTGCGTGTGTGGTGTGTGTGTGTGTGGTGTGTGTGCGTGTGTGTGTGCATGTGTGTGTGTGCGTGCATGTGTGTGTGCGTGTGTGCGTGTGTGTGTGCGTGCGTGTGTGTGTGCGTGTGTGGTGTGTGCGCGTGTGTGTGTGTGCGCGCGCACACACTTCCTCCCATCCCCCTTCCCTCCCACCTCCCCTCCCTCCCCTTCTCCCTCTGCCTGAGTCTGTGGGCTCCCCCTCCCCCGAGTGCCAGGGTCCCACCCCTCAGACCCAGCGTCCCTTCGCCGTGTCTCGGTGGCTCCCTCTGGGCCTGCCCCTCCCTATCCTCCCACGCGTGTGGCCGCGGTGCCTCTTCCCGACCCCTTTCTCGGCCACCCCAGGCCCCTCTCTCTGCCGGCTCTCGCCGTGGGCAGCAGTGAGAGTGGCGGCTTGTCCCCGCAGGCCCCGGCCACTCACCCCTGCACAAGGGCGGGAAGAGCCCCGCAGCCCGCAGGCAGGAGAGCACTGGCTGAGGAGAAGGGGCGGGCGGCGGGAGGAGCCCCCAGACCGGCCACGCGGGGGAGGGAGCCCCGGGACCACGGGGGGGGGGGCGGGGGCAGGTCTGGAAATAGCCTCGAGCTCAGCCAGCGGCCACAGTCTCGTCTGCGGGCAGCCTCGGCCCAGGGCGGGCCCCAGGGACCGGCTCCTGGTCTCATCGGCTCAGCAGCGCAGGCGGGCCCAGCAGAGCTGCAGGACCTCGGGGCGGGCAGGTGGGGACGAGGCCGCCCGAGGTGTGGAGCAAGGGGCACTTGCGTCCCAGGACAGCTCCGTGCTCGTGCTCGGGGCAGGCTGGTGCTCAGGGCGGGACGAGCAGCGAGAGCTGGGCCCAGGCGGGTGAGAGGCCGTGGGCAGGAGCTGGGCATGCGCCTGACCTCGAGGCAGGGCTGCCCCTCACCCTCCCGTCGCCACCGCACAGCCCCACACGGGCCCGGAGCAGAGCACGCAAGCACAGACGTGACGTCTCTCCAGCACGTCCGCACTGCCACGTGGTGCCGTGGCCCTCGTGACCTTCACATGTGTGGTTTCCCTCCAGGCTGCCCGGCGCCAGCCTGGGGCTCCCGCGGGAGAGACCAGAGCACAGCACTGCCCCACAGCCGCTGCCCCCAGGTCCCAATGCCACAGTGGCCCTCAGACGCAGAGAGCCGTGTCCCGGATGTGAAGCTCATGTGTCCCTGACATGAAGCTCACGTGTCCCAGACATGAAGCTCACGTGTCCCTGACGTGGTGCTCACATGTCCCTGGCATGGTGCTCACGTGCCCGTGTGAAGTGAAGCTTCGGGGAGGGATGTCCTTCCTGAGCAGGACTGGCACTCGCCCTGAGGCCCGGGTGCGGGGGGATCCCAGCCCGTGGTCCCCGGGGACACAGACGTGCTCTGGACCAGGCGCTGCCACTCCTCAGGCCGCGTCCGTCTGTCCCAGTTCCCGCACAGGAGACAGACACGCGCTCCGCCCCCGCTCCCCAGCCGGGCGCGGGAGGCGCTGAGTCACTCCGTTGGGGCGTCCGTGGCTGCGCCCCAACCTCCTGGGAGCCGCTGCAGCCACGCAGCCCCCGCGCTGCGGCACACGCCACTGTGCAGCTCCCCCCGAGCCGCCACTGGGGCCTGCCGGGAGGGACAGAGGCCGCAGGGGCCCGTGTTCCCCCAGCCACACACAAACTCACTGCCCGTGAGGACACAGCAAGAGTGCAGCCGCTTGGACTGCATACACACATATGTGCACACATGAGCACGTGCACACACATGTGAAGGTACTCATGCCTGCGCATTCACACATGCACACACATGCATGCACATATGTGTAGACACATGTGCAATACATGCATGTATATGTGTGCCGTGCATATGCAGGCACATGTGCACATGCATGCATAAAAGCATATGCACATGTGTGCATGCGTGCACACGTGTGTGGACACACATGTACATGTGTACACATAAGCATATGCAGACACACATGCGTGTGCATGTGCATGCACTTGTGTGCACAAGTGTACACACATATACACATATGGTCACACATGTACAGACGCACACATGCAAATACGAATGCATGCATGCACACAGACAACGAGTGTGACACACTCCCCACGCAGGCACCTTCTGAGCCTACCACGAGCACAGATGCTGCACCTGGAAACTTGTTCTTTGAAGCGCACTGGGCCCGGGCCAAGCCCCCGTGGGCGATGTTCCAGCAGAGAAAGAACTAGAAAGCGCTGAAGCGAGCCAGGGCGATGGCGTGCACAGAGCAGGTGCCGGTCAGCCTGGCAGGGCTCAGTCCCCAGTGCTCTGTGGGGCGGGCAGCAGCCCGGAGCCTGAGCAGGGCCTGAGCAGGGCCTTAGCAGGGCGGGTCCTCCCCGTGTCCTCTGGCAAGGGTTGGAAATCAGACGTGCACGCCGTGAATCTCGTGCCGACCCGCCCGCGTGTGACTCCCACCGAGGTTCTCCGGGAAAACGGCGCGGGACCCGCTCCACTGACTCTCTGGGACGTCCAGAGGACGCACGTGGGCTCGGGCAGCACTCTGAAGCCGTGGGGTCGGCCGGCGGCTTGGGGGGGAGGCCAGTGACACTGACCCGCCCAGCACGCAGTCCACCCAGCAGCCTCGAGGGCTGGGCTGACCGTGAGCGCGAGGGGAGGGCTCAGTGCTCCCCGAGCACCTCTCGCAGGGCGGGCTCGGTGCTCCCCAAGCACCTCTCGCAGGGCTGGCTCAGTGCTCCCCGAGCACCTCTCGAGGGGCAGGCTCAGTGCTCCCTGAGCACCTCTCGCGGGGCGGGCGTCACCGCTGCCGAGGGGAGCTCAGCCGGGGCTGCCCCTCTCCATCCCCTGAGCCACGCCGGCTCCCTCCTGCCCTGCCCTCGGCGCCCCCCGCCCTCCGCGCCCGTGTGTGCAACACGGTTCACGCACCCGGTTATGAGCTAATTACACTGTCGGCTTTATTGAGTCGTAATCAGCAAACCACGGCGTCGGGGCCCGGAGCCGCGTGTCTCGCCGTGGGCCCCGCCCGCCCGCCCGTTAGCGTCCGTCACGTGTGCAGGAAGCGTGGTGTTCGCTCTCTTGGGAGCCCCGGTGCACGGTGAGTGAGCGGCCCTCCTGGCCGCCTGCCTCACTCGCCCCGGCAGGCCCCAAGGCGTCTGCTTCGGGCCCGACTTCTTAGGTTCCACTGCCAGAGAGGCCTCGGCCGCTGGCCTTCCTCTGGCCGCTTACTCTGAGCCTGGGCTGGCACCTCTGCCCTGGGCCCACGGCTCCCTCCTGCCCACCCGCCCCCCGCCCGCCCCCTGCCCCGTCCTGTCCCCGACCCCGACACCCCTCTCCAGCCCACCCCACAGCCAGCCCCTCTCTGGGCCTCTCCGGGCGGGGGCCAGCGGGAGCTGGGTGTGGGGGCGGGGCTCCTGGCTCTCGTGAGTGGGCGTCAGAGCTGCGGGGGCCAGGGAGGGTCGCCCTCGCCGGCCAGCGGCAGGAAGTGGAGTGACCGGGGGGCTGCAGGCCAGCGGGTGGGTCTCCCTCTGCGTCCTGCCAGTCGCTGCTTCTCCCGGGGGCCCAGGGCCGGAGTCGTGTCCAGCTGCTTGCTCCCTCTCAGCCTTGTCCAGGTGCTTGGTTCACAGGGCCGTCGGTGCTGGACCCCAGGTGGGCAGTGTTCCGGCCCACGGGCCTCCCACCCACTCCCGCCTCCCCCCACCCCACAGTCCTTCTTTCCACCTTATTAAGTCTGGGTCACGCGGTTCTGCAGGGCAGCACTCACAGTGCTGACACGGTCACTGACCACCACCCAGCGCCCAGGCCGCCCTCAGTGTCCATCCGTCCCTGCGTGCCCAGGGGCCTTCCCAGACCCCCACAGCGCAGGGCTGTGACCCTAGAGATGGTCAGTGCCGTCCGGGCAGGGGCATCCCAGCGCCTCAGAGCTGGGGCTCAGTGCGAGGTCAGGGTTAGGGTCCCGGTGGCTCTGGGTTCGAGGGTGGAACCACCTTGCTCTCGTTCCAGGGGCCGGGTCAGGTCCCCGCGGCCTCCCTCTGGGCCAGACCAGGTGCTGGTGGGTGCCCGGCCCAGGAGCTCAGACCGGCTCTGCCCGCTGGGCACCGGCTGCCGTGTCAAGGCCCCGTGGCCCTGCTCAGCAGCCCGGCCCATGGGGCCATCTGCCGCCAACTCCACCAAGACCGGCTTGTTCCTCTGAGCTCAGCTCCCACCCACTGGCCTCCTGGCACCCAGAGGGGCGCAGGCTGCCATGGACGTGCCCACGGGACGTGGCCAGCTTCCCAGAAAGGCCCACGAGCCTCCAGCACCCAGCCTCCCACGGGGAAGCGTGACGGCTTCCTCTGGCCCCGTGTCCCCCCCACCCGGCACTGGCCCCCTGGGGCTTGCCTGTCTCCCTGCTGCCATCCTGGCGGGGGCCAGCGGAGGCCCCTCTTCACTGACCCCGGAGTGGACCCTCGCCACTGCCCAGCCCCCAGTACAACTCCACCGAAGCTTTCAGTTTTCTTTCCCGGCACCCGCTCCGGGCCTCGGTTGCCCTTTCCTTTGCTGCTGGCCCTCCTGGCTACTGCTGGCCGGGGGTCTTCCTGGGGGTCCCGCCAAGCCCATCCCTGTCTCCCCCGGGCTCCGGCTCCTCCCGGGGAGAAGATTCACTCAGAGCGCCCAGAGGGGCAGCCGGCCTCGGCGTCCCCCTCACGGGCACGGGGGAGGTGGCCAGCCCTCACCCCCCCCCCCTTTGGGGAAGTGAGGTGGCGCAGGGCTTCGGTCAGCGGGAATCGAGGGGCCTGCTCGGAGGGGCCTCTGGCCGGTTCCTGGGGAGTGTAGCAATTTCCTGTTCTTTGTTGTGTGTGTCGTTTCCTCCCGTGATGAAGACCTGAGTAAGCTGAATAGTCACAAGCCGCAGCCAGGAAATTAGATTGGGGAAACGCTCGCTCCCCTCTCCGGGAGTCTCTAATCAAGTTTCCTCCCTCCCGCCTCCTCCCGCCGTCCCGAAGCCGCTCCTTCCTACGGGAGCGACACTGGGCACGAGAAACGGGGCCGCATTACCTGAGGGCGCGGAGAACAGCTCTCCCTGCCGCTGAGGGGGCCCGGCAGGGGCCCCGGGGAGGGAAGGCACCGGGCGAGGGCCCAGAGGCCCGGCCCCTGGCTCTGCCCTGGCCCGCCCCTGTCGCTGCAGGGTCCTGGACCCTCGGGGTCTCCCTGTTCTGGTGGAACGGACACTTCCCGCGGCTGGAGGCAGCTCGGACTCACAGCCACGAGCCCTCGGTGCCCATCAAACGTGCCTGCCTGTGTCCACTCTGGGGGCCTGCAGCCGTGCGGGGGCGGCCGCTGTCCACAGCACAGGCTGGCGGCCCTCGGGCTCCCCGTGGAGGATGGCCCTGGCCAGGAGCCTCTGGGCAGCAGTGTCCTGGGGGGGCGGGGGTGCCTGACAGCCGGGGAAGGAGGCGTGGACGGTCAGCCTGCAGGAGCAGGGCCAGTGCAGGGCAGGCAGAGCTCGGGGGCTGGGGGCGTTTGGGGGTCCGGGCTGCCCACGGGACAGTGCCTCCCCCTCGTCCCGACTGACAGATGCCCCTAGTGAAGTGACCACAGAAAGGCCATGTCCTCGCCCCTCAGCTGGCTCCAAGGATGACCCGCCCCCACCTCAAACTTCCAGCAATGTGCCTCACTGATCTTCTAGAACCTTCCCCTCTCGGCCGGAGCGAGTGAAACACTGCCTCGTCCATGGCCCCCGCTGGACGCCCGCCTGCTCCCGGGTGGTCAGCAGCCTGGCCCCCGACGTGCCAGCCAGCGTCCCCTCTGGTCCTGCAGCCCCACGGAGGGCTTCACTCTAGGAGGGGCGGCGAGTGTGGACCACAGACCAGAGGCAGGTGGGCCGCCCACCCGGAGACGGGCTGGCCCAGGCCGGGCGTGGACGGCACCCAGGATGCCCAGCAGACCCTCCGCGGGTCCGTCCAAGGGCTTCCCTTCCCGCCCCAAGAGCACGTCAGCCACGGGACACTTGCGTGGGGACATCCTCGCCCCCGTCTTAGCTGCAGGACGCACTGTGGGGGCCGGGGGTGGACGGCACCAGCATGAGTCAGGCTGGCTCTGAGCTGGGAAACAGATCTCAGGGGCAAGTGGGCACAGGTACCACACAGACACCAGGCTGCCGGGAGCAGGGGCAGGGCGGTGACGCCCCCAGGGGCCGGGGCAGGGCAGTGACGCCCCCAGGAGCAGGGGCAGGGCGGTGACACCCCCAGGAGCAGGGGCAGGGCGGTGACACCCCCAGGGGCCTGGACAGGGCGGTGACACCCCCAGGAGCTGGGGCAGGGCGGTGACGCCCACAGGGGCCGGGGCAGGGCGGTGACACCCCCAGAGGCCGGGGCAGGGTGGTGCACAGTACTGCGTCACTCAGGCCCTGGCAGTGGAGTGATGGTGTGTGTGTGGGGGGGGGGGGCAGTGTGGCCCCACTGGCCGCACCCTCACTGCCCGGCCTGCCAGCATGGCGGGACCCAGAGGGCCAGAGGGCTCAGAGCCCAGAGCAGGCCCCGCCCCACAACTGACCTGGGGCAGCAGCACGGGGACACTGAGGCCCTGACCGGCAGTCACAGACAGAAACCCAGGGGAACCCACCCCCGAGGTGCAGCCTCGGACCCCGAAGGCCACAGAACCACGGGAGGCAGGAGCGGGGCGGGGGATGCCCAGCCAGCCCTTCTCCAGACGCCTGACTCCCCCCGTCCCCCGTTTCCAGAGTGGAGACGGTAGCCAGTGAAGAACATGGAGCTACAATCTACACATGTGTGACATGCGTGAGGTGCATGCGTGTCCAATCCGTGTACCTGCACCTATGGTACAGACAGTGCACGCATGTAGATACATGCACACACGACACACCTGTGATACAGAGAGTGCACGCGTGTAGATTCATGCACACACGACACACCTATGATACAGAGAGTGTGCACGTGTGTAGATTCATGCACACACGACACACCTATGATACAGAGAGTGTGCACGCGTGTAGATACATGCACACATGACACACCTGTGATACAGAGAGTGCATGTGTGCAGATACCGGTATGCACAGCACACACACCTCAGATACAGTGTGCATGTGTGTAAAATATGTGGACACACATGGCACGTGCACCTATCACATGTTCAAATGAGCATACATGTACAATCTATGTGCAGATGCTCAGGATGCACGGGCATTCGTAGCTAAGACCCACATCTGTTGCCACAACTAAGTGGAATCAGATCCAAGGGAAGGGAAACGAGCTGTCCCAGATGTGCCCCAGATGAGAGCAGTATCCGCCGGACGCACAGAAATTTGGGGGTGTGGACGGCCTGCCCCCCGTCCCTGGGAAATAGGCCTCATCAGAACTGGTTGTGGGAGAAATTAAAAGGTGTGAATCATCCCCAAACTGTCATCTAATAGCTGAATGAGTAATCTGAACCCTCCGTGCAGAGTCGGGCGCCTCATCTCTCTAGAGGGTTCCATGGAATACTCAGGAAAAAATATTTACGACTTCCCCAGACTGTTTGGGTAAGGAAAAAAGAGCATTTCCCCATATTTGTTTCAAGATTCTTGCAAAACATGGATGGCGAGATTCTATAAGGCCATGAAATAAGAGGGAAGAAAGCCATAGGCAGATCTTGTCTACAAACATAAACGGGAAAAGTACAAAGAAAACATTGGCAGATACGACGGGGCAGTTTTTCAAAAGACAGAACACCAGCGTGTTGGATCCCTCGCAGGAAGGCAGAGTGCGGAGGCTCCTGCGTCAGGAACAGACACGGGGACCGAGGTGCCTCCCGCCACGGCAGACAGCCCAGAGCGCCAGCCACGGGGCCCCCCAGCCACGGGGACCCGCAGCCACAGGGACCCCCCAGCCACGAGACCCTCCCCCAGCCATAGGACCCCCCAGCCACGGGACCCTCCCCCAGCCATAGGACCCCCCAGCCACGGGACCGTCCCCCAGCCACGGGACCCTCCCCCAGCCACGGGACCCCCAGCCACGGGACCCTCCCCCAGCCACGGGACCCTCCCCCAGCCACAGGGACCCCCCCAGCCAGGGGACCCTCCCCAGGAGCCAAGGACTGTCTTTTCCTCACCTGCTCTTGCTCTGCTGCCCCGGCTCGAGTCAGCCGGGTGGTGGGTTCGCTGTTCGTGGCCTTTTCTCGTCTCGGCGCCTGGGGGGGCTGCTCCCGTCACCCTGCGTGTGCCTCTCTGCTCCCTGTCAGACAAGGGGGGCTCTCGTCTCCCTGCAGGGGGGCCGCAGCTCCGCTCAGGCGGGGACGCGCAGCCCGGGACCGGTGCTGAGCCCAGAACCCGGCAGCGCCCCTCCCCGCCCTCTCGGAGTGGGGGTCCGGGGAGGGGCTCAGGGCCTGGCTTGGCAGACACGACAGCGCTAAGAAGCCGACTCTGCCGGGCTCCGCCAGGCTCTCTCTGGCTGCTGGTCGCCTGCTGATGGCTTCCTCAGGCCCTGCCCGGCCGCTCTGGGCCGGCCCGGTCACGGTGCCGGGGCCTCGGCCACACGCTTGGCCCGGCCTGGTGCTGGGGGGCCCTCACCGCTGCCAGGTAGGATTTGCGTTCTGACCGGGAGCCTCTGTCCTTGCTTCTTTCTCGGTGCCGCCCTTCCGAGTTACCCGCGGGTGCTCCAGAAAGTCTGCTCAGCCACGCCGGCACCTGGGGCCTCGCCCGCAGCCCGGGGGAGGGTCGGGGGGAGGGTCAGGGGGGAGGGTCAGGGGGGAGGGTCAGGGGGGAGGGTCCTGGGGGAGGGTCAGGGGGGAGGGTCAGGGGGAGGGTCCAAGGGAGGGTCAGGGGGGAGGGTCCGGGGGGAGGGTCCAGGGGAGGGTCAGGGGGGAGGGTCCTGGGGGAGGGTCAGGGGGGAGGGTCAGGGGGAAGGGTCCGGGGGAGGGTCATGGGGGAGGGTCGGGGGAGGGTCCTGGGGGAGGGTCAGGGGGGAGGGTCGGGGGGAGGGTCCTGGGGGAGGGTCAGGGGGGAGGGTCAGGGGGGAGGGTCAGGGGGGAGGGTCCGGGGGGAGGGTCCAGGGGAGGGTCAGGGGGGAGGGTCCTGGGGGAGGGTCAGGGGGGAGGGTCAGGGGGAAGGGTCCGGGGGAGGGTCATGGGGGAGGGTCCCGGGGGAGGGCCAGGGGGAGGGTCAGGGGGAGGGTCCTGGGGAGAGGGTGGGAGGGGAGGGTGAGGAGAGGGTCAGGGGGGAGGGTCCCGGGGGAGAGTTGGGGGGAGGGTCCTGGGGGAGGGTCCTGGGGGAGGGTCCTGGGGGAGGGTCAGGGGGGAGGGTCCTGGGGGAGGGTCAGGGGGGAGGGTCGGGGGAGGGTCCTGGGGGAGGGTCAGGGGGGAGGGTCGGGGGGAGGGTCCTGGGGGAGGGTCAGGGGGGAGGGTCCTGGGGGAGGGTCAGGGGGGAGGGTCAGGGGGGGACGGTCCCGGGGGAGGGTCCTGGGGGAGGGTCCTGGGGAGAGGTCAGGGGGAGGGTCCTGGGGGAGGGTCCTGGGGAGAGGGTGGGAGGGGAGGGTGGGGGGAGGGTCCGGGGGAGAGGGTGGGAGGGGAGGGTGGTGGGAGGGTCCGGGGGAGGGTCGGGCAGAGGGTCCCGGGGGAGGGTCCCGGGGGAGGATCCCGGGGGAGGGTCTCAGACTTTGTGTTCTGGAGTCAGGCTTGGCTCTGCTTGTCCTGGGGCTTGACCCCCCTCAGCCTCTCCTCTGGGTGGGGAAAGCCCAGACACCCCCCTCCCTGCACACTTGGGCCAAAGGGACCCTCGGGTGGGGAGCAGGACTCCTGCTGGAAAGGGTCAGGCCACAAGCCCGGGCAGCAACGGTCACAAGACTCGTCCGCGGGGTCTCCCAGGCCGCCGGGGACCCTCAGGGGCGGAGGGAGGGCGGCTCAGCGGGCGGTGCTCAGGGCCCACGCCCGCCCCTGGGCTGCCCCCCGCCCCTCGCCGCTCCTGTTGCACATATTCAGCCCCTGCGGAGGACGCCGTCCCCTGTGTCCCCCCGGTGACGTCCGAGCCTTCCCGGAGCAGACCCAAGCAGAGCCGTCAGCCCGGCAGAGGCCCCGGCCCGCTCCTGTTTGCCGTGGGGATTTGCGGCTCAGCCTTCTCAAACAGCGGCACTGTTTTCTTAACAGAGGGACTCGGGCTCCACAGCGGGGGGGCCGCGGGGGGCCAGGCGGGCACGGCCAGCGCGGGGACGGAGCTGCGCTCGGCTCTGTCCCGGGGCTGCGCCCAGGTGGGGCCCGGAGGGGAGGGCGGTGCGGGCAGGCAGGGCCGAGCGCGGAGAGGTGGGCCATGGGGGTCAGGGTGGGCACTCAGCCCACCCCTGCCCAGTGCAGAGCCGGCTCCCCCCGGCAGGGACCACAGTGCCCACCAGCCACGGCGCTGCCCAGCCTGGTGCCCGGCTGCCCCGCAGGGCGGGCTGAGGGGTGTGGGGGGCCAGGGGACCCTCCCCACTGCAGGCGCGTCCCGGGGCAGTGCAGTGAGGGGCTCGGCCTCCGCCTCTCCCCGCTGGGACCACGGCACATGGCGCCCAGGAACCCCGCCGGGGGGGCAGCCGAGGGAGCGGCAGGGCCGGGCGCCCCAGGGGAGTCTCCAACCTTGGCGTGGCCGAGGACGGCCTGTGGGCAGGCGGGTCTGGTCTTCCCTGCATCCACAGCTCCTGGACAGTGTCCCGTAGCCCGGCAGGAGGGAGGAGAGGAGGCGAGGTGGACGAGGTGGACGAGGTGGACAAGGTAGAGGCGGGCGGGTGGGCCCTGCGGGTTCCCGGGCCTCCAGCTCGGGTGGGAGTGACCGTGACGAGCCCCAGGACCAGAGGACGTGGGGGATGCAGCCGCTCCCTCACCGCCCCCACCGGGCTGCCTCTGCCGGGGCCGCAGGGGTCTGAGGAGGAAACTCACCCCAGCCCCAGGCCCTGCCACGGCAGACGGCAGGCGGCCGGGGGGGCGGGGCCGAGGGGTCCTGGGAGCAGCCGGGGTGAGGGGCCGGCTGGGCCTCCTGCAGGCCAGGGCCTGGGGGCGCTGCGGGGCCCACCCTGAGGGAAGTCTCGGCCGTGCCGTACCGGGCTCCAGGCCGGCAGACGGCGGACCCCAAACGCAAGCAGAGCTGCCGGAGACCCCCCCCCCGAAAGTGTCCTCGGATCCGACTTGGAGAGATTTCACTTGTTCTGAGCTAATGCCGGCGGCTTGGGATGGGGGCGGAGAGACCGGGAGCAGGCGCCCGTCTGTGCTGCGTGGGGGTCACGGGAGCCGGCCCGCTGGTCCCCCCGCATCTGGGCGCCTCTCCCGGGAGCGAGGGACTCTGGTTCCTGGAGAGAAGAAGCCCCCCCCCCCCGTGGGCAGGCGCAGGCGAGAGGGTCCTCGAGGGCGAGGGTGTGCCCCCGGCGGCCAGCTCAGCTCTCAGGGGCCGCCCCGGGGCAGAGCCGGGCCCCTGGGAGGCCCAGGAGCTGCAGGAGCCCCTTCCTTCTCGCCCCTCCGCCCCTGCACTCCCAGCCACACTGCAGCCCGCGGCAGCCCACAGCGCCAGGCCCTGCAGGCCTCTGCCCTGCCCACGCCCCAGCCGCACTGCACTGCGAGGGCCCGAGGGCACCAGCGCCCACCCCGCAGCCACGGCCCCCCCTGGGCTCGGGGACCGACCGGCCACACCAGCACGGCGACACTGTCCCCGCCCTGACCCTGGGCTGGCGGGCGGAGCCGTGCGGGAGCCCCCCAGGCGGCCAGCCTGTGGCCCACCTCTGTCTCGCTGACCCCGTCCACTCTGTCTTGCTCTCAGGTTGCTCTGTGGGGGCCACCAGGCGCTCGCCCATGTGGCCCACAGTGGCCGTCCCCATCCCCAGAGCCTCCTGCCTCCTGGCCCAGCCGGATTCGGCGTCCCGCAGGGGGTCCTGAGTGCAGGAGGACGGTGTCGGGCCCACACGCTCCCCCGGCTGGTGCCCACCGGGCCCTGCAGGAGGGTCTGGGCCTCGGGGCTTCTTTGCCCAGAGAGGGTCTTCCCGGGAAGGGCTGCAGCAGGCAGGACCCCCGTGGCTGCAGGCCCGACCGGGCCAGGAGGCGGCACAGAGCAGACGGGCTCTAGGAGAGAGCACTTCCCCCCGCAGACCCCTCAGAGAAGGCTGCTCAGCGGCGCTGTTTAGCTTTTAAAAATAGACACTATTCACCAGGAGACTCGATTCATAGCCAATGGAGCAGAATGTTCTGGATTCTCTTATACGCCCCCCACACACACACAAACACGCACACACACTCTCTCTCTCTTTAAAATTTATCTTTTTTTTATTATCAAGTTGTTCACAATAATTTATGACATTCCATATTTCGACACCAACCCCACCACCATTACACCTTCCCACCACCAATTTTTCAAATTTCCCCAACCACCCCCCAAGCCTGCCCCAAAGGCAGATGCTAAATAATTTATTTTTTAATTGCTTGTTATGAATAATCCACTAAAGATGATCCAAAAGGAAGTTTTCCTTAGAGGAAAGCGTGCAAAAATTGTTGCATCTCACCTTGGAGCCAGTAAGCCGTGTATGAGAGATCACTAACATGTTGTTACCGGGTTAGCCTTGTGTGCTTATATAGATACATGTATGTATATATATATATATATATATATATATATATATATAACTTTTTGGGGGGGGTTTGGGTCACACCCGGCGATGCTCAGGGGTTACTCCTGGCTCTTCACTCAGGAATCACCCCTGGCGGTGCTCAGGGGACCATATGGGATGCTGGGATTAGAACCCGGGTTGGCCGCGTGCAAGGCAAATGCCCTCCCCGATGTGCTATCGCTCCAGCCCCTACATATGACATTTTTTAATCAAAATCGGTTGCCTTCTACTTTGCACCCTGTCCAATGCCGTGTGCTATCCTGGTATGTAAGTGGCGTAAGGTCTGAGATGTTGTGTGGCCCCGGATGAAGCCGCATGCTCCAGGATTCTAAAATCCTAAATATGGTGACAGGGCCAATTTGTTAACCGGATGGTGATTCGGGGTCCCGAGGCCTCCCCGCAGTGTGTCCTCCCCTCCGAGATTTGCCTGTGAGTCTCTGGCTCGTGGCTTACGTGGCGCCAGAGGCAGCTCGTGGGCGTGACCACCCGGCACCCGGAGCACAGCGGGGGGCGCCATCCCGACTAGACCAGCCTGGAGGCTTCAGTCAGTCCCGATACCTGGGTTGTTCAGTGGACTCACTGTCGTGCGTGAGAGCTCATCTGCGCCTGTGAAGGTCGGCCCTGAGCGTGGCGGCGATTGGGTTCTGGCGGTTTGCGGGTTCTCGGGGGCGGGGGGTTCACCCCCCTCCAGGTGCCCCGCATGGAGTCAGCCTGGGCGGTGAGGAGGCGTCTGCAGCGTGTTGCTCTCTTCCGAGATTTATTGGTGAGTCTCTCTCCCTTTCTCAAACCCGCACTCACACACACACACACACACACACACACACACACACACACACATTCTCTCTCCCTCCCCCTCCCTCTCTCTCAAACCTGCACTCAGACACAGTCTCTCTCTCACACACAGTCTCTCTCTCACACAGTCTTTCACAGTCTCTCTCACACAGTCTCTCACAGTCTCTCCCTCTCTCTCTCTCACAGTCTCTCCCTCTCTCTCTCTCACACACACACACACACATTCTCTCTCCCGCCCCCCCTCTCTCAAATCTACACTCAGACACACAGTCTCTCTCTCACACAGTCTCTCTCACAGTCTCTCTCTCACACAGTCTCTCTCACACACAGTCTCTCCCCCTCTCTCTCCCTCTCTCTCTCACACACATACATCCTCTCTCCCGCCCCTCCTCTCTCTCTCAAATCTGCACTCAGACACAGTCTCTCTCTCACACAGTCTCTCTCACAGTCTCTCTCTCACACAGTCTCTCCCCCTCTCTCTCCCTCTCTCTCTCACACACATACATCCTCTCTCCCGCCCCTCCTCTCTCTCTCAAATCTGTACTCAGACACAGTCTCTCTCTCACACAGTCTCTCTCACAGTCTCTCTCTCACACAGTCTCTCTCTCACACAGTCTCTCCCCCTCTCTCTCCCTCTCTCTCTCACACACATACATCCTCTCTCCCGCCCCCTCCTCTCTCTCTCAAATCTGCACTCAGACACAGTCTCTCTCACAGTCTCTCTCTCTCTCTCTCTCTCTCTCTCTCTCTCTCTCTCTCTCTCACACACACACACACACACACACACACGCACGCACGCACTCTCTCCCACACCCACACTCACAGCTCCCACCCCATTCACTCCTCTTGGCCGTTCTTCGTAGGAGAGACAAAATGACCCCAAATCATCGCCCGGGGCTGGGCTCTGACATAAGGCTCTGACAGACCCCAGGAGCTCTGCCCACGTCTCCTGGTGTCTGTCGTCTCTCACACACACACACACACTCACACACACACACACATACACCCCGCCGGCCAACTCCGGGATCCTGCAGGGCATCTCACGGCCTGAGTCCTCTGGGCTTCCCCTGTCCCCGGCCCCTGCAGCCCCACCCTCCCCCGACCCCCTGCAGCCCCACCCTCCCCCGACCCCTTGCAGCCCACCCCCTCTGACCCATCCCTGCTCCTCTGCCCTTTGCACCGTGTTTCACGGCGGCTCCCCGTGGAGGAGGCAGCCACGGGGCTTCTGGAGGGCGGGTCTGGTCCTGCCCTCCGTGCAGCTCGTGACTGCTGCTGCAGGCCCACGTCGTCTGGTGGGTTGTGGTGACCCTTCGTCCCCTGGGGGGCCCTGGGCAGCTCCCCGGAGCGTCCGGGGCTGGGAGGCTGGATGCATCGAGGCCTCTGGGCCAGGAGTGCCGAGAGCGACGCGGGGTGGCGTGGCTGCCCCGTCACCCTGGTGTCCGACGGACGGCTCCACTTCACACCAGCTGAGCGCGAGCTCAGGACACGGGCACAGGCGTGCAGCCGTGCACCAAGGCTGTCTCCACCTGCACAGCGCGTGCCCCAGAACACGGCACAGGCGTCTTGCCACTGAAAGAACTCGGTCTTCTATTCTTATTCTTCCTGTCGCTATTGTTGTCAGAGTGGGGGAAAGAACGAGCGGTCGGGGCTTCTCCACAGAGAAGTGCAAAGGGAAGGCGGCCTGATGACTGGAAATGCCAGAATGAAGCAGGGCCGTGGAGCCAGCCCCCCTCGGCCTCCCTCGAGTGCTGCAGAGACGGAGAGGCCACGGGGGAGGCCACAGGCCGAGTGCGGGGTCAGCAGACAAAGAGCAGGGAGGGCCGAGAGCCCCGGAGGCAGGGCTGAGCCGGAACTCCGCTGCGGTGGCCTTCCCGCACTCCGCTGGTCAGAGCCACGGGAAGGGCAGGACACGGCTTTAAGGACTGAAGGAAAGAGATTTTTGTTAAAAAGTCCCAGGTACTGCTACCATCTGCCTAGAAAAACAAACAGAATCAACAAACTTCTAATGGGAAATGATCGCCAGTGACAAGGAGGGCACCAGGCTGCCGGAGAGAGATCAATCCAGGAAGATCAATAGCAGTTCTCTCTTCCAGGAGAGACGCATTCAAACTAAAATTAAAAATGACATTTCCAAAACAAATAGTACAACGGGCTATGGGAGTGAGATAAATCAGGAATATGTGTGATTTCTGTGGAGAACCGTTTAAAACTTTAATAGAGGACATAAAAAATATTTTAATAAATGAAGACATTTCATGCTCGTAAGTGAACTGTCTTAGTATTTTCAAAGTATCGATTTTTCCTACATTGATCTAAAATTTAATGAAACTCAATCAAAACACTAGCTGGATTTTTTTTAAAAGAAATTCATTAAGCTATATCTGGCATTTATATAGTTGAAATAAATATGCATGCAGAGATAAATCGAGTTAAAAAATAAATATTTCCCTTAGAGGAGACAGAGTATCTGGGCAGAGAGAGCCCCGTTGGTCACTGAGATACTTGGTGGGTGGGACCCAACAGAACGGTCGGGAATGGCTACTTTGGTGGGTCTGGAGTGACTGGATATCCCAGCTAAGCGAATTTGGAGCCTACGTGACATCACGAGGCACCAACCGTCTGTGCCCTTGCCTGCAAACGGGATTAACGGAGCAGGGGGCGGGTCGGAGAGGGCGCCCCCGTCCTGGGGGGGGGCCCAAGTGTCTGAGAGGAGCCAAGGCCACTGGCTCGGCGCCCCAGCCCCTTCCCCGTGGCCGTGCCTCTCCCACCGTGCCCTTCGTCCCCCAGGAAGCATGGGACACAGGGCACTACCACGACTCACGCTTCCTGGCCGGCCACCGTGGTCACTCTCCCCCAGCCTCGTTTCCGCTCAGCGTGGGCAGAGGGCACACAGAAAGCCAGACGCAGAGGCCAGCCAGAGGCCAGCAGAGGCACGCAGTGGACACGGCTCTCCCACCACTGGGAAGCCTGGACAGCGGGCACCAGCCCTCTGGGCGAGGGGCAGGACAGCATGGCCCCTTCCCGTGCCCGCTGTGAGGACACCCACAGCCCCGGGTCACCAGACGCCCGGGGAGGGCAGTGAGGGCTCTCGCAGGCACCACGTCCAGCCTCCGGGCTCAGGGCCTCCCCCAGCGGCTCCTCTAGTGACCATGGTGGCCTCCAGCTCGGCAGGCCTGCACTGAGGGCTGTGTGGCCGCGTGGCACGGGCGCCCGGCTGGCACGGCGTGGCCCCATGGCTCCAGGTAAGCCCCGGGCAGTGACGCTGCTGCACTGTGCCCCGCCACAAGGCCACGGTGGAACCTCGAGCAGACACGTCCCCGACCTCTCGGGAGGAGCTTCCGCTGCACTTCAACACGCCCGACGTGGGGCGCGCGTGAGCCCCATGCCAGGCCTGAGAAGCCCACGGCGGGGACAGCACTGCACCTCCGACCTGTCTGCACTGACCCCAGCAGGCTGGCCACGGAGACTCGCCCTCCAGTGCTCCTCGGCGTGTCTGCACTGACCCCAACAGGCTGACCATTCCCGCCGAGTGGGCACAAACGCCCTGCACAGGGTCGTGGCCAATTTCCTCACTGAGGGGCCGACGCCCTCAGCGACGTCCTCAGGGTCCTGCCCCGGGTGCTCAGCAGAGCCCACTCTGCAGCGCCGCAGCCGCGAGCAGGCCACAGGACGCGCTCACAGCTCCGCCTCCTGGTCCAGCCACAGCCGACGGCGCAGTCGGCCCGAGAGGAGCCCGGTCAGGCCCTTGGTGACGCGTCTCCGTGCCCTGGGGCTCAGCGACAGTCTCTGACCACTGTGGCACCAGGCCCACGCTCGCCTCCTGCCTGCCCACGGCCGGGGTGCGAGGAGGACCCCGTGCTTCTCTCGCGATGCTGCCACGGTTCAGACCAGGGGCAGGGCTGGTGGGGGGCCAGACCCACGTGTCCAGTGACCCCACTCTTGGTCGAGTCTTTCCTTTCCCAGGGGCCAGTGTTTAGCTGTGGTTTTCATCACACCTGTGTTCTGACCGCCAAACTGTTGCCAAGAAGGTAAGCGGGGAATTTTTAATTAGATAACGTGCCTTCACCACAAGAGAGGCTCAAAGTATCAAGAAATCGGAAGTGCGACTCTTCACTCCATGCCGGGAACGTCTGATCAAGAGTGGGGTGACACAGAAGCTGGGCTGTTGCCTCGGGGGGGGGGGGGGGGGCCCTGGGGCTGATCTCAGCATCCCGAAGGAGCGCCAGAGTGGACACACCTGATTGGCTGAGTGACCGTGCCTCCCCTGGCTCTGACTGAGTGGGACTCTGCTGGGCTCCGAGACAGCGTCTCCCCCCGGCTCTCACTTCCTGGCCTGGGTGGGCCGTGTCTGCACCTGTGCGGGGGGGCTGCTCTGGTGTCTCTGCGCCCCTTACGCCTGATTCCCAGCCTGCCCAGATTCGATCATCCACGAGGGCTCTTTGCATTTCAAGCAGCTCCCTGTCGTGTCACGTGGTTTTAAATCATTTATCTCCCTTTACGGTTCTCCCAGCGGCACTCAGGAGCTAGACCGGCCGCGTTTGGGGGCTTTTCAGGCAAAGGGCCCTGAACCGTCTCTGCCTCCCAACCCCACTGTGCTCCTGTATGGACATGTGGAAGTTGCAATTTTTATTTACTTAAATTATTGATATTTCTTTTCCTACTTCTCCATATCTTTTTAAATTTTATTTTCTGGTATCTTTATAGCCTCGATTTTTACAACCAGATATATTTAAATAGCATGTAACTCATACGGCAGAGCCTGGCAAGCTACCCGTGGCATATTCAACATGCCAAAAACAGTAACAACAATGGGCCTCATTCGCCTGACACCGAAAGAGCCCCCAATACGGCAGCATTAAGAAGGATGAGCAAGGAGAGGCTGATAAAATCTCAGGGATGAACTAAGAAAATGAAGAAGGACTAAAATGACTGTACTTTCAACACATGTATGCTGGCATCGGAAGCACCCATCAAGGACCTGATGGTGCAAGCGCAGAAGATCAAGTGTTATATCTTTGGTCTGACCAAGACGAGAAGCATCGATCACATCACGCCATTTTTGATACTGGAGAAGAACTGTTCCTCGGAACATTCAACAACAGAGGCGTTGGTGGCATCAGTGTCCTTGTCAAAACGAACTTGGCCATGAGCATCGATTCATTCGAATGCCTAACAACCCATATTGGATGATTACGCTTGAATAGATGTGGCTCACTGCCAGCAGTTTCTGTCTTTGTCATCTACGTACCAACATCCAACTACGATGAACAAGAAATTGAGAAGTTCTACATGGAACTGGAGATGTTCTATAAAGAAGACCACACCTTCTACAAGATCATTGTCAGTGATTTTAATGCCAAGATAGGACCGAGAAGGTCGCCCGAAGAACTCCACATCAGGACCCATGGCCTAGAATGAAACGAACAGGGTGAGACTGTCTGAGTTCATCATGTCGACCAAGACCATCCATGGTAACTCGCAGTTCCAGAAGGCCGAATCTAAATGTTGGACATGGGAGTCTCCCGGTGGACAGTTCCACAACAAAATTGACCATGTCATATTTGATCGACAGTTTTGCCTGACCTATGTCACTTTTGTCCCAAAATTCCAAACAGGATCAGATCACCATCTCCTTTGTGTAAAATTCTACTTCGCAGAGCGGGGAGAAAGGACTGCAAAGTTTAAGTTTAAGAAGAGAACTCCCAGAATTACCACCAACTGGGCACTCTTTGGCACTATTGCGGCAACATGAGAAGATGCCATCGTTGACAACATCAACGAGGAATACGATGGACTGGTTCAGCACCTCCATGACCACACGAGGAATGCCGAGAGTGGGAAAGCCACAAACAGACGCCTGTCTTCGGAAACTCTCAAGCTCATTGGCCAACATGGTTTGGCACAAGCCTCAGGCAACCACAAGCTAACGTCCGAGCTTGCAAAGCTGTGCAGAGAAGTGATAAAGAAAGACCTCAAAGAGAGAAGAACAGTAGTGTTGACTGATGTGGCAGAAGCCAGGAAAAGTATTTGCAACACCTGCCTGTCCTTCACCAACTACAAGGCCAAGATGACTGCCCTCAGACATCCTGATGGATCTATCACATCTTCCAGAAGGGCAATGGAGAGGATTATTCACACCTTCTACTCAGATCTCTTTGACAGCCACATCCACCTGCCCATATACCAAATTCCGCAGGATGGATATGTCGTTCCCAAAGTTCTCCCTTCCGAAATCCAACATGCCATTTCGTCGGTAAAGAAGCATACAGCACCCAGTCCAGACAAGGTCAGACCCGAATATCTGAAGAATCTGCCGCCAGTACTCATCAATAGATTGGCTCGGCTCTTCACACACTACCTGTCTGAATGCAAGGTTCCATCCCAGTGGAAAACCAGCAGGACCGTTCTGTTGTACAAGAAGGGAGACATCCACAACATCAGCAACTAGTGCCCAATTTATCTGTTGTCTGTTGTCTACAAGTTGTTCACTTGAGTTATCCTGAATAGAATAGGCAGAACACTAGATGAAGGACAACCATGCGAGCAAGCTGGGTTCCAAAAAGGATTCAGCTTGATCAACCATATCCACATGGTGACCAAACTCATTGAGGTTTTGCGAGAGTTCAAGATGCTGCTCTGTCTAACATTCATGGATTTAAAGAAGGCCTTTGATTAGGTTGAGACTGAAGTGGTCATCGAAGCCCTGGTCAAACAGGGCGTTCAAACTCAGTACATCAAGATCCTCCACGAGCTGTATTGTGGATTCACCACCAGGATCTTACCATTCTACAAGGAAGTGATCATTGACGTAAAGAGAGGGGTTCGGCAGGGTGATACCATTTCACCAAAACTCTTCAGTGCCACCCTCGAGAACGTCATGTGACGACTGGAGTGGGAAGGAATGAGAGTGAAGATAGGCAGTCGGCAACCACGCCACCTCCACTTTGCTGATGACATCGTTCCCATAACACCAAACGTTAGCCAAGAGGCACAAATGCTGGCCGACTTTGACAGAGAGTGTGCAAAGGTCAGACTGCAACTGAATCTCACCAAGACAATATTCATGAAAAACAAACTAGTCCCTGACATTCCATTTGCTCTAAATGGAACGAACATCTCCGAATACAGCAGCTCTGTGTACCTGGGTCGAGAACTCAACATGAAGAACGACTTGGCACCTGAGCTGTGCAGGAGGAAGAGAGCAGCGTGGAACGCCTTCAAGAGCGTCAAAAAAGTGGTTAAGAGGATGAAGAACCTCCGGCTCTGGGCACATCTTTTCAACTCCACCGTTCTTCCTGCACTAACATACGCCTCAGAGACCTGGGCCCTACGAAAACAGGATGGGAACGCTATTCAGGTATCCCAAAGAGGAATCGAAAGAGCTATGCTTGGAGTATCACATTTCACTCAAGTGAGAGAAGGAATCCAGAGTTCTGACCTCCGTCGATGGTCAAGAATCAGGGACGCTGTCTCGTTTGCCAAGGCGTCAAAAATCAGATGGGCTGGACATGTAATGCGATTCAGAGACGACCACTGGACTAGAGATGTTACCGACTGGATTCCACCGGACATCAAAAGACCACATGGCCGCCCACCTACGAGATGGTCAGACTTCTTCATCAAAATCCTGAATGAATGGTTTGAAGCTCTTCGTGTTCCTGGAGCAAGCAGATACCATTGGGCTACACTAGCATGTAACAGGGACAAATGGAGACGTTACTGGTGACCGCTCAAGCAACTCAAAGATCAACGGGATGATGAGTGATATAAGTAATTTATACACAGGGAGGTGTTTTCAATTTGGAGTGAATAGCTCAAAAGTTTTGCCGAGATGTGAATATCCACAGAACCCACACAGAAACCCCCTTCACCAAGCCACATATTCCCAGAAACAGATTTCTCTCCCTTCCTTGGAGTTTAGTTTTATCGTACTTACTTCTTGATGGAACCACATGAACCATGTGCTTTATTTCCATGGTCCCCCGACCAGTGCTCATTAGTTTCGGAGATGGGCCTTTGTCTTTAACTAGTATACCACTGTAAAAAGAAATGCAAGCTTCCGTTATGTTATTTTATCAATAAATATTCCATTTCTCCAGGTTCTAGTTGCCGGACAGGAAGCTTTGTTCTCGTACACATCTTTGCGAGACACATTGGTGTTTCTCTGAACAGACCCTGGCAGTGGGCTATTGGGGCGAGGGGCTATTTGGCTGCATCGTGCTTTTGACTGGACGCGAAGCTCTGAGCCTGCTTCCCCAAGTGCTGGGCTGTGTTTGCAGACCCTCTACCAGCAAGGGAAAGCAGCGGGTCACTGACACAGCGCCTCCACCTGCCCGGCCTCAGCCTGTGTGACATGCATGCCACGTGGTGTTGGGGCCACACACTCGGTCAGCGAGAGGGGCTTCTTTCAGTAGGTTACAGGTCACTGGGGTCATTTTCTCTCAGTGTTTGCTTAAATCTGCCCATCTTTATGGCTGGCTGGTTTTTACACACACACACACACACACACACATACACACACACACACACACACACACACACACACACACACCATCCTTTGTCAGGTAGATATATTAAGAATATTTTCCAGTCTGTGATTTTGCTTCTTTCACATCATGCCAATGGCATTTGAAGAGCAGAGTATTTAAATGTGATGAGTGCTGTCTCCGGGGCGTCTATTATGCATGGCAGTCCTGAATTCTGTTCAAGAAATACTTAATTAGTCAGGGGACGATGATGGTCTATGTCTTTTTCTACGAAGGCTGTAAGCTGAAAACTTGACGCGTATGGCTATGGAACACGGAATGAATTCTGGGGGTTAGGTAGAGGTGAAATGTGCCTGTGTCTTTCCTCCGTCCTAGCACCATTTTTGAAGAGACTTGCTTCTTTCTCTTGCCTGCCTTGGTAAACTTCCAAGAGTCAGAGAACCCGCACCATGGCTCCGTCCTGTGCGGGGCTGGAGCTCCTGTCTCCAGAGGAAGGTCCCGGGCTGCGGAGTCAGAGCAAGTGGGGATTGGCACAGGCGAGTCTTCGGGCGCCGATCTTTCCCAAGGCTGTGGTCACGATTCAAGGTTCTTTGAATTTTTATGATTTTTTTTTGCTTTTTTGGGTCACCCCCAGCGATGCTTAGGGGTCACTCCTGGCTCTACACTCAGGAATGACTCCTGGCGGTGCCGAGGGGACCATAGGGGATGCCGGGGATCAGATCCAGTTTGGCTGCGTGCAAGGCAAACACCCTACCCGCTGTGCTATCACTCCCGCCCCATCAAGGTTCTTTGAAATTTTCAAAACCAGTTTTCTGATATCTACAAAATTGATTGTGCTGAAAATTTTTCTTATCAATTTGTGAAAAATGGGCTCCTCCATAGTGCTGGGTTTTCTACCCCAGCTTCTCTGAAGTCTTTCCCACGCGACCCCTTACACCCAGAAACCTTCTAGAGCAGATTTACAACTCAATCATTTGTTAATAATATGTCATACACTTACGTAAAATATTTTTCCACATTCAGTCAGCCTTTGGCGCCACTGCGGTTTGAGAAGCTAGACGAGCCACGAAGACAATGCCTTTCCGTTCATCTCTCCCTTGCATGGTTCCTCTGATTATGTTTCACTTTTCTGGACTACAAGACTTACACATATTGAATTAACTGTCCTGAAGGGTTTTCTATTTTTATTCTCAAGTAGATGTTATTTTACAATTACTGGCAAAGAGTGTCTGGAAACAGCATTTACACATTGACCTGGAATCCTGTAACTTTTGAAATCGTGTTTTACTTCTTGCTACTTTTTTAATATATTCACTGAAATGTGTGTTGCGTTGTTTTGAGGCCATTTCCAGCAGTGCTCAGGGCTGACTCCTGGCTCTGTGCTCAGTGGTCACTCTTAGAGGGGTTCGGGGACCACGGGGGGTGCCGGATTGAACCACACACAGGCAAACACCTTCACCCCTCGACTTTCTGGCCCTATTTCCTAAGATCTTTTTTACAGATGATGGTACTCTCATTTTTCTTAATAACTGCTCCATGCCATTTTTCCCTTTCTTTTCTGTTACGCTGATCCTGATCCCAAGGGCAGTTGTGAAGGGAGGGAAGAGAAGATCTGCTCGGACTTTTCACAGCCTTTGGAGTCAGGCGGAACCAGCCAAGCTCTGGCTATCGACTCTGTTTGCTGGTTTTCTGGTGACTTTATCAGGTTGAGAAGATTCACTCCGTGTCTAATTGTCTGGCAAACACCATCGTGAGTAAGTTTTCACTTTGTCAAAGGCCTTTCCATGGTCTACCCAGTTGACCATTCTCCCTTCCTCTCCGGTGAGTCCACGAAGTAACGTGCAGGGGTTACTGTGACACTCCTGCCCAGAGCCGCCTCCCCCCTCCCCAGCCTCCCTGCAGAGGGACAGAGAGACAAAGAGACAGGGAGACAGAGAGACAGAGAGATAGGGAGACAGAGAGACAGGGAGACAGAGAGACGGAGAGACAGAGAGACAGGGAGATAGGGAGACAGAGAGACAGGGAGACAGGGAGACAGAGAGACAGAGAGACAGAGAGACAGACAGAGAGATAGGGAGACAGAGAGACAGAGAGACAGGGAGACAGAGAGACAGGGAGACAGAGAGACAGGGAGACAGGGAGACAGAGAGACAGGGAGACAGGGAGACAGAGAGACAGGGAGACAGGGAGACAGGGAGACAGAGAGACAGGGAGACAGAGAGACAGGGAGACAGGGAGACAGGGAGACAGAGAGACAGAGAGACAGGGAGACAGGGAGACAGAGAGACAGGGAGACAGAGAGACAGGGAGACAGGGAGACAGAGAGACAGAGAGACAGACAGAGAGATAGGGAGACAGAGAGACAGAGAGACAGGGAGACAGAGAGACAGGGAGACAGAGAGACAGGGAGACAGGGAGACAGAGAGACAGAGAGACAGGGAGACAGGGAGACAGGGAGACAGAGAGACAGGGAGACAGGGAGACAGAGAGACAGAGAGACAGGGAGACAGGGAGACAGAGAGACAGGGAGACAGAGAGACAGAGAGACAGGGAGACAGGGAGACAGAGAGACAGAGAGACAGACAGAGAGACAGGGAGACAGAGAGACAGAGAGACAGGGAGACAGAGAGACAGGGAGACAGGGAGACAGAGAGACAGGGAGACAGAGAGACAGAGAGACAGGGAGACAGAGAGACAGAGAGACAGAGAGACAGGGAGACAGAGAGACAGGGAGACAGGGAGACAGGGAGACAGAGACAGGGAGACAGAGAGACAGAGAGACAGGGAGACAGGGAGCAAAGAGACAGGGAGACAGAGAGACAGGGAGAGAGAGATAGGGAAAAGGAGACAGAGAGACAGGGAGACAGAGAGACAGGGAGAGAGAGACAGAGAGACAGGGAAAATGATACAGAGAGACAGGGAGACAGAGAGACAGGGATACAGAGAGACGGGGAGACAGAGAGACAGGGAGACAGAGAGACAGAGAGACAGGGAGAGAGAGACAGAGAGACAGGGAAAAGGATACAGAGAGACGGGGAGACAGAGAGACAGGGAGAGAGAGAGACAGGGAGAGAGAGACAGAGAGACAGGGAAAAGGATACAGAGAGACAGGGAAACAGAGAGACAGGGAGAGAGAGACAGAGAGACAGGGAAAAGGATACAGAGAGACAGGGAAACAGAGAGACGGGGAGACAGAGAGACGGGGAGACAGAGAGACGGGGACCACGGCCTGATGGTGGAAGGGGCCCAGGCCACGTGGAGCCGCTAGCATACTTACGGAACACCTGAGGGGCTGAGGAAGGACAGTGTGCTTGGTCATTTACAGAGGTCCGACATCTGTAAGTCTACATAGATCTTTAATGTAGATAAAACATGGGAAATTCTCTTGGGGGGATTAAGGCAGGGAGACACCGTCTCCCAGGGACATCTACATTTCTTTCCTTCTAGTTGTGTAAGTTATCAGTACCTGCAGCTGTCTGGATAAACACAGTGAGAGACAAAGATCCCAACGCTTAGTTCTCCGAGAGCAAGGCTTGTGCCGTAAACCCCAGATGAGGTCCTCGGGCCCGTTCAGCCAGTCCTTCCCCGTGGGGGGCCTGTCTCTTAACAGCTTCCGTCAAGACCATGCAGTTATGCCTCTGGACTGTCCCGTTTCGATGCCGGGTAGCTTTGCCTCTTGCCCTTGTCCGTCCTAGTCCCACGGCAGACGTCCCTTTGGGGTGTCGGGAACTACAGCTGAAGCCTGAGTCAAGTAATTACGCCCAGGAGTAGATATGTCTCAGTCAATCGACTCCCAAATGCTAGGAGCATTAATGGCCTTTCTGTGTTTAACCAGAGAACATTGCTCTATAGCAAAATACACAAAGGCTGCAGGGGAACGAGAAAAGCAGGTGCAAACATGCGGCACTTCAAATACAGAGAACAGGATTAATTCCCAGAAAGTTTTGGCTTGTAAGTAATCAAGACTGACTGGGGGAACTTTGGCAGTGAGAGGTAAACTACAAGGGAGAGGTGAGAGATAGGCTTGAGCCAAGTTAGGGATGCTAGCAGGGGCACGGTGAGCCCCCTTGGGGGAGGAAGGGCGGTTCACTGAAGCCTAAGGCACGTAGGGTCAGTGTCCAGCACTAGTGATATGAGTTGGACTATTCCTTTGTTAAACTTTAAGCATTAATATTTTAGAAATCATGAACATTACCCACTTTATGTTGCTGGACTCAATTTACTAATGTTACGTAACAGCTCCTCACATTCTGTTTTTGGTACCTACTCTTTAATTTCATTGTAATCCTTGGTTTGGCCCGGATGGTAAAGTTAACTCTAATTGTCTGTAATTTTTAGCCTAAAACCTGTTATTAAAGTTTGTTACTTTTTTTCCTTAAATGAGTGAAAAAGTTCACCAGTGAGATCAACTAAACCTGAAGTTTTAGTTGTGAAAATGTTTTAAATTTCAGATTCGATTTCTTTTTGTTTGCTTGGTTTTTCCGCTTGTTTGGGGGGACACAGATGGCAGTGATCTGAGCTTACGCCTGCTTCTGCACTCAGGGATCACTCCCGGTGGGGCTCAGCGGACCGCAGGGGGTGCCGGGGATCAAACCTGGGTCAGCCACATGCAAGACAAGTGCGCTGCCCACTGTACTATCTCTCTGGCCCTCACAGCCAAGTTCTTTATGAGATTCAGTGTTGTTCAGAACTTCTGTTTCTGTATGTGCTCTTATATTAACTCATACTATAAGGGTTTTGTACATTTAATTAACTCGTCTAATTTATGAGCACGAAGGTATTCAGAATATCATATAATTCTCATTTAAATGCCAGTAGTATCACAGTACTTCTCATTTTAATCCTGAAACTGATCGTTTATGTCCTCTCTCTCGCTTTTTTTCTTGATTGGTCTATCTATGAGGTCATCAATTTTACTAGGTTTTGTGAAGAATCACTTTCAGCTTCCTATGACGTTTTCTTATTTGTCAGCCTTGTTTTATTGTGTTTTGCTTTTTCTAATTTTCTTCCTTCTACTTATTTTGGGTTAATTTGTTTCCTTTTTATCTAAATTCTTCAAGTCAATGTTTACATCATCTATTTTAAAATGTCTTTTCTAGTATAAACATGCAATGCTATAAATTTATTTCTAAGTTATAGCAAGCTACATCACACATTTTAATGAGTTGTCTTTTGAGTTGTATTAATTCCAGTGTTTTTTTTTTCTTTTACCCCGGGATTATCAAAAATGTCAAGTTCCAATTATTTGGGGGATTTTCCTAGTGTTTTGTTGCTTGTTTCTGGCCTGATTCTGTCTGGCCTGGGCAGACGCGCGTGGTCCTTTGTCCTCTGAGGTGTCCTGGGACTTGCCGTTAGCCTCCTGCTGTGTGACCTGCCGTGGGCCACCGGGCGTGCCCACGAGAGCCGCGTCCTCAGCCTTCCCCTCGGGGCCCGCAGCAGCCGTTGTCGTGAACCCTTGGCCATCTTGGTCAAGCGTCCACCCTTGCTGCCCAGCGTGGAGAGGCCTGGCGACTCCCACTCTCCTGGGTCGGGCCCTGCGTCCACTCTCCCTCCGAGCACTGTGCTCACATGCACACACTCAGCCCCGGGCACTTCCGGACACACGGGCCTTTCGTCACCCACAGTGCCCCTCTGGCTGACCCTCACAGCTGACCCCGGGCTCGCTTAGGCACCCTGGCGTCCGCGCCGTCTCTCATTCGTGTCTGGGTAGAGCACACGCGCCCTTCGTTAACTGGAGTCTCTGAAGTGCGTCTCCTCCGTGGCACCTGGGCTGCCCCAGCACGGCCGGGCCGGGCTGCTCCTCGCTGGACCGTCCACCTGCCGCCGGGCTAAGCTCCGGTTCCCGCCGCCTGACTTCTTCCCTCGTCGCTGCCGTCCTTCTCGTCCTGCCTTGAGGAGTGACCCGCGTGGCACCTGCCCCGGCTCTAAGCGGGCAAATCTCTGAGGGAAATTGAGAGCCGCGAACGCTCGGCCTGAGTCTACCCAGACGAGATCTGAGGCTCAGAGCACTGCTGCCGTTCCCTCTGGAAGGGCGGGCGTGCGCGTGCGGCCCGGCGGCAGGGGGAGGGCTCTGCACCCGGCCCACCCCTTCCTGAGGGTGTTGGCCCCTGCCGTGCTCCGGCCGGCCCAGGTCCTGGTGTCCGGAAGAGTCAGAGTCTGCCTGGGCCACCTCTCAGCTGCTGATCTACGCAGGGAACGAACCCGGCATCTTGCAGGCCCCGGGCCCCCCAGAGCCCTCTCCTGGGGGACAGGCTGCTCCGTGCCCTCACCCCTGCACAGTCAAGAACTGAAGGTGCAAGTTCCCCCTCCCCAGGGCCTGTCTCCCCTCCCCCCTCCCCTCCCCTCCCCAGGACCCTGCTCTCCCCCCTCCCCTCCCCAGGGCCCTATCTCCCCTTCTCCCCTCCCCTCCCCAGGGCCCTGACTTCCCTCCCCCCTCCCCTCCCCAGGACCCTGACTCCCCTCCCCCCTCCCCTCCCCAGGACCCTGCTCTCCCCTCCCCCCCTCCCCTCCCCAGGACCCTGCTCTCCCCCCCTCCCCTCCCCAGGACCCAGTCTCCCCTCCCCCCCTCCCCAGGGCCCTGTCTCCCCTCCCCCCTCCCCAGGGCCCAGTCTCCCCTCCCCCCTCCCCAGGGCCCTGACTCCCCTCCCCTCTCCCCTCCCAGGACCCAGCTCTCATCCTGACTTCCGCCACCCTGGGCTTCGCAGCTCCTGTTCCCTGAATCGAGGGGTCCTCGTCCTTCCCACTGACACAGCCAGTGCAGGGGTCCCGGGTCTGCGCTGAGACCCCCTCGTCCTGGGCGCCGGGTGGACAGCAGGTCGGGGCCGTGCCCCGCGGGACGTCTCCTCTCCCCGGAAGTGTCTGTTCCCTCCTCGGCTCAGCTGGGGCCAGGTCTGCCTATTGGTGCAAACGCAGCAGGACCTTCAGGGTCCAGTTTCCGCCTGTGTTTCCGAGGAGGGGAAAGGAGCCTCCACCCCTGCTCGTGTCTGGTTGGCGCCAGCTCCAGGAACTTGCAGATTCTTCTCACAGCGGCCGGCGTCGCGGGTCTGCACTGACTCGCTCCCGCTGGCAGAGCCGCCAGCCCCGGTCAGCACCACCTGCCCCCCACGTGGCCCGGCCCGGGCACCGCCAGGCACCCGGGGGAGGGCAGCGGCCCAGGGACGCACGGAACCGTCTTCCCGCAGGCGCGAGCTCTCCCAGCGCTGACGCCGGGAGAGGCGGGGAAGCCGGTGGCCGTGCCCAGCCGACCCCGGAGCACCCGAGGGAGACAGCAGGGAAAGCCCCACCACGTGTGACCAACCCCGCAGAACACGGACAGGTGAAAGAATGTTGCACTGCTGCTGGGACAGCAGACAGCAGCTCCGGAGAAGCTGAAACGGGCTCGGTCCCCGGAGGGACGTGCCCTGTGCCCGGCCCTGTTCCCTGAGCTCTGCGGCTCTGACTTTACAGGAGACACCTTAAGGCTCAGAAGCACAGTCACCAGCCCAGACTCTTCCTTCTCAAGGCCTCGTCTGCAGCTGAACCTCAGCAAGACGGTGCTCATGAAAAACACACTAGTCCCTGACGCTCCATTGGCTCTCAACGGAACGAACATCTCCGGATGCAGCAGCTACGTGTACCTGGGTCGAGAACTCAGCATGAGGGACAATTTGGTGCCAGGACTGCGCAGGAGGAAGAGAGCAGCGTGGAACGCCTTCAAGAGCGTCAAAAAAGTGGTTAAGAGAAAGGGAATACCCTGCCATAGTGGCAGTTTGGGGCGGGGGGGGGGGGGGAGACGGGACTGGGGAGGGTGGGAGGGACGCTGGGTTTACTGGTGGTGGAGAATGGGCACTGGTGAAGGGATGGGTTCTCGAACTTTGTATGGGGGAAACATGAGCACAAAAATGTATAAATCTGTAACTGTACCCTCACGGTGATTCACTAATTAAAAATAAAAATTAAAAAAAAATTTTTAAAAAGTGGTTAAGAGGACGAAGAACCTCCGACTCCAGGCACATCTTTTCGACTCCAACGTTCTTCCTGCACTAACATACGCCTCAGAGACCTGGGCCCTACGCAAACAGGATGAGAACGCCATTAGGGTATCCCAAAGAGGAATCGAAAGAGCTATGCTAGGAGTACAACGTCTCACTCAAGGGAGAGGAGGAATCCGGAGTTCTGACCTCCGTCGATGGTCAAGAATCAGGGACGCTGTCTCATTTGCCAAGGCATCAAAAATCAGATGGGCTGGACACGTAATGCGATTCAGAGACGACCACTGGACTAGAGCTGTTACTGACTGGATTCTAAGGGACTGTCAAAAGAATGCCTGGCCGCCCACCTACGAGATGGTCAGACTTCTTCGTCAAAACCCTGAATGAATGGTTTGAGGCTCTTCCTGTTCCTGGAGCGAGCAGATATCATTGGGCTACACGAGCATGCGACAGGGACAAATGGAAACATTACTGGTGACCGTTCGAGCAAATCGAAGATCAACGGGATGACAAGTGAAACAGGTGATACAAGGCCTCATCTTAAGGAAAAGAACATTTTGGGGCTTGGGGCTGGAGCGACATCTCAGCGGGGAGGGCGTTTGCCTTGCACGTGGCTGACCCGGGTTCAATCCCCGGAATCCCATAGGGCACCACCAGGAGTGATTCCTAAGTGCAGAGCCAGGAGTCAGCCCTGAGCATCACCAGGTGTGGCCCTAAAAGCAAAAAAGAAAAAAAGAAAAGAAAAAGAACATTTGACTTGGCTGCAAATCGTACATCGAGAGCGAGTGGACACAGAGAAGGCGGCCAGGGAGGGAGGTTGCACACCTGACCGCTGGCAGTTCAGAGTCCACACATGGCCGGCGAGGCGTGGCCAGACCCGGCAGTGGGAAGAGCTGCACCATGGACGGGGGGCGTGTCCAGGCAGCGGGCACGCGCCTTCACGGCGTCAGGGAGAGGCGAGCAAGGTGCCCTCGCCCAGCCCCAGCTCCCGAGGGCCAGGCCAGGCCGTGTCCGTGTCCGCAGACCCAGGGGCTGGGAGCCTCGGCCAAGCCGCAGCCCGAGAGAACAGCACTCTGTGAAGGAAGCTGACCTCTGGTGACCCCTCCCAGTGGGCAGTTTCCCCTGGGCCACAAGGGTCAGCACCCAGGGGACCCACTGTCCTGCCAGAGAGGGACAAAGTAGGAGGCACTGAGAGACCAGGAAGTCGTGGGGGAGTTCCACCCTTGAGGGCCTGGGGTGGGGTCCCTGGGGTGGGATCCCTGGGGTGGGGTCCCTGAGGTGGGGTCCCTGGGGTGGGTCCCTGGGATGGGGTCCCTGGGGTGGGGTCCCTGGGGTGGGGTCCCTGAGGTGGGGTCCCTGGGGTGGGTCCCTGGGATGGGGTCCCTGGGGTGGGTCCCTGGGGTGAGGTCCCTGGGATGGGGTCCCTGAGGTGAGGTCACTGGGGTGGGGTCCCTGGGGTGGGGTCCCTGAGGTGGGGTCCCTGAGGTGGGGTCCCTGAGATGGGGTCCCTGGGGTGGGGTCCCTGAGGTGGGGTCCCTGGGGTGGGTCCCTGGGATGGGGTCCCTGGGGTGGGTCCCTGGGATGGGGTCCCTGGGGTGGGTCCCTGGGATGGGGTCCCTGGGGTGGGGTCCCTGGGGTGGGGTCCCTGAGGTGGGGTCCCTGGGGTGGGGTCCCTGAGGTGGGGTCCCTGGGGTGGGGTCCCTGGGGTGGGGTCCCTGGGGTGGGGTCCCTGAGGTGGGGTCCCTGGGGTGGGTCCCTGGGATGGGGTCCCTGGGGTGGGTCCCTGGGGTGAGGTCCCTGGGATGGGGTCCCTGAGGTGGGGTCCCTGAGATGGGGTCCTTGAGGTGGGGTCCCTGGGATGGGGTCCCTGGGATGGGGTCCCTGAGGTGGGGTCCCTGACGTGGGGCTCCTGAGGTGGGGTCCCTGAGGTGGGGTCCCTGGGGTGGGGTCCCTGGGGTGGGGTCCCTGAGGTGGGGTCCCTGAGGTGGGGTCCCTGAGATGGGGTCCTTGAGATGGGGTCCCTGGGATGGGGTCCCTGAGGTGGGGTCCCTGGGGTGGGGTCCCTGGGGTGGGGTCCCTGAGATGGGGTCCTTGAGATGGGGTCCCTGGGATGGGGTCCCTGAGGTGGGTCCCTGGGGTGGGTCCCTGGGATGGGGTCCCTGAGGTGGGGTCCCTGGGGTGGGTCCCTGGGGTGAGGTCCCTGGGATGGGGTCCCTGAGGTGGGGTCCCTGGGGTGGGGTCCCTGAGGTGGGGTCCCTGGGGTGGGGTCCCTGGGGTGGGGTCCCTGAGGTGGGGTCCCTGAGATGGGGTCCTTGAGGTGGGGTCCCTGGGATGGGGTCCCTGAGGTGGGTCCCTGGGATGGGGTCCCTGGGATGGGGTCCCTGGGGTGAAGTCCCTGAGGTGGGGTCCCTGGGATGGGTCCCTGGGATGGGGTCCCTGGGATGGAGTCCCTGGGATGGGGTCCCTGGGGTGGGGTCCCTGACGTGGGGCTCCTGAGGTGGGGTCCCTGGGGTGGGTCTCTGGGGTGGGTCCCTGGGGTGGACATCTTAGAAGCGGGTCACTGGGAAACAGACTCTCTCTGCATGCCCGGAAGACGCCCCCCGTCCAACCAGGCCATGCAGGGCAGCCGGTGCTGGGGAGGGCTCGGAGGCCGGGCCTTCTGCCGGGTGTCACAGGGCCACCTCGGGGCCCCTCCCCATCCCTACCACTGACCGGGCCCCAGCACCCGAACTCCCCAGGCTTGGGGCGAGGGCGGGGGGCAGCCACGTCCCGAGGGAGCCATGAGTTGCTGGTCAGTCACAGCCGTGAGAGGCACAGAAGCCGCGTCCACGGGCCCCCCGCAGCCTCAGCACCAGACGGGAGGAGACACAGGCGCCCGTGGCCCACCGCAGCGGAGTCACGGGGGAGCGTCTTCGGGCAGCGACTCGGCCTCTCACGAGTGTGCTGAGCACTGCCCAGAGAGCTCGAGTGTTGGTGTGGCCCCAGACGCATGAGGCCTTGGGTGAGACCCCCCCATGCCCCCCTCACCCTGGGGGTCCATGCACTGGCCCCCAAGCTGCAACCGGCCCGAGCACCCGCCTTCAGGCCACTGAGCACCCGGGGGGCTGTAAGAAGGGTTCACTGAGGCGAGAGGGGCGGGCAGGCGCCCTGAGAGCACGTCGGGGGCGTGGGGGTGATGGAGCTGGTCTGGGCCTCCCCGCAGTGCGTCCCGCGCTGCTGAGTGTGCGGAGAAGGCCTGGCTTGCGGGCTCGGATGGAGGGAACGTGTGCCATGTGAATTATACATTAATAAAAGTATTAATAATCCGTGACAGTGCAAATGCTCACGGCACTTTACTGCAGGATAATTCAGGCGCACGGCAAAAAATAGCATATTGATTTTTATCTCTCAGCTGGGTTTTTAATTTTATCCAAAGTCTCAGCTACCCCCAGAGTGAACGTTAGGTTAATTGATTTTATTTGTCCACTCCAGGAACGAAGGCCTGTGTGGTGCCCGTCTCCGCCATGGAGAAGACCCTGGACTTGCACGATGCCTAAAGCCCTGTCCACACAGGACAAGGGTCCGGCAGTCCTGAGCCCGACCGTCGCTGAGCTCGGACGTTCCAGGCTGAGCCACTTCTCAGGCTGTTTCTCCTCGCTACGGGGACAGGCTCACTTTCGGGGTCCACCTCAGAAGACCCTCGCCAGGAGGGCCAGGCCAGGTTGGGCTCCACCTGGCTGCACACCTTTGCCAAGGGCTCAGAGACAGCCCAGCAACACAGAGCGAGTGTTTGCCTTGTAGACGCATCCTCACTGTGCGAGCACTGGGCCGAGAGCAGCCTTATCTCTTAGCCCTGCGGCTGCCCCGTCTGGGAGCCAGCAGGCTGGACAGAGATCCAGAGATCAAAGTCTCCTTGCTGGCGTGGAGCTGGCCATCCCGGGGCCTCGGACGCCTCCACAGAGACCGGAGGTGGGTCCCGCTGCCCACCTTCCCCACTCCACCACGAGCACTGTCGCCGTGGTCAGTGCTTGTCTGGGCCCACACCGTGGACCGGGAGAAACCAGGCCATCGCGTCCTTCCCGTTGGCTGCGGGGGGAGTGAAGCCTGGACCTGGGGTCAGCAGCTGGGCCACGGCGAAGGCTGCCCACCACCACGCTGGACGTCCCTGGCTCCTGTTTCTCCGGGTAGCGGGAAACCCCGTGCCGCTGAGCCCCGGTGGTGCTGGGTGGAAGGCGGCCCCAGAGCACCGGCGAGGGGTGGCACGGTCCCCGGGGTCAGCACCCCCCCTCGGTGGCTGGGGGCTGCCCCCAGGGAGCCCAGTGGGGAGTCAGTGATTTGGTGAATTCAGACTGAAACGGTGTCGGAGGAAGAGGAAAGAGCCTGCGATATATTTAGGGCTGGGAGCAGCGGGCTGGGCTCGGGTGGCGGGCCCGGGAAGTGTGAGCATGACTTCAGGCTTTCTGAGTTGAGCATCGGGTGGGCTGGGTGCGACTTCCTGAATGGGAGCACGGGAGCACAGTCTCGGGACGCCGGGGCTTAATTTGGGAAGGAGCGTCGGAGGCGGCAGAGGCGCTGGGTGCCCGGGGCCGGCCGGGGGCCGCTCCTGCGGTGTGTACGCTGCCGGCCCACCCTCGCGCTGCCTGGCAGACAGATTGGTTCCCCCCCCCTTTTTTTTTACCTCTTTGGCTCCATTTAAAAAATGAGATTGAATTTTTAAGTCATGATGTGCCACTAATGAGAGTTAAATAAACTCAAAATAAAACGCTTCCTGTCTCGATGAATGAAGTCATTAAAGTGCACACAAACAGTCTAGGTGGCGGACACACACGGGTGGGGTCAGACGGGTGGCAGACGGGTGGAGAGGGGCCGGAGTGGACACTCAGGGTGCAGACAGACATGATGGCACGCGGGGACGCCCCGGCCGCTGGTGCCCGTCCAGGGCCGAGGTGCCCAGAAATAGGCAGAGGATCCGGGGGGAGGGCGGGGGGAACAGTCCTTGAACTGGGGGTCACTCGCCTCCTCACAGCTGCTGTGACCAAGCTGCAGGTGGATGCAAAATACTCAGGAAATGCTTTTAAGGTGAGAGAGCCTTTATCTTTCATGCAGTTAACGTTCTGATATGTATGTTCATCTGCACATGTATGCACTGTACACATTCACACACAAACACAAGAGTTTGAGTTTCTGTATGTGCAGATATGCAACTGGGTAAGGAGGCCTCCCTCCTTCCCCCCTCCCTCCCTCCCTCCCTCTCTCCCTCCCTCTCTCTTCCCTCTCTCTCCCTCCCTCTCTCTCCCTCTCCCTCTCCCTCTCTCTCTCCCTCTCCCTCTCTCTTCCTCTCTCCCTCTCCCTCTCTCTTCCTCTCTCTCTCTCCCTCTCTCCCTCCCTCTCCCTCTCTCCCTCCCTCTCCCTCTCTCCCTCCCTCTCCCTCTCTCTCTCCCTCTCCCTCTCCCTCTCTCCCTCCCTCTCCCTCTCTCCCTCCCTCTCCCTCTCTCCCTCTCTCTCTCCCTCCCTCTCTCCTCTCTCTTTCCTTCTCTCTCTCCCTCTCCCTCTCTCTCTCCCTCTCTCTCCCTCCCTCCCTCCCTCTCTCTCCCTCTCTCTCTCTACATATATATATACATATATAATAAAAAATTAAAGACAGGGCCAGAGCGATAGCACGGCAGGTAGGCGCTTGCCTTGCACGCGGCCAGCCCAGATTCTCTCCCTGCATCCCATAGGGTCCCCTGAGCCCCCCCAGAGGTGATCCCTGAGCACAGAGCCAGGAGTCAGCCCTGAGCACCACCGGATGTGACTGAAAAACCAAGCAAACAGGAGAAGTTTCATTTTGGTTTCCGGCCGTCCTCTCTCCTTGGGGGGAGGACGGGTGTGGGTCCTGCTCAGGGGGGCTGGCCGGTGGGGTCGGGCCCTGGAGTGAGGCCGGGCCAGGTGGCAGGTGGCAGGTCCCCCAGGCCCCTCCCTAGGCCCCGAGGCTGGGCCCTGCCCCCACCCTGGCCTCCTGCTGTCCGGGCTGGCAAGGGCGCCAGTGACTTGGCGCCGGTGAACGGCCCTTGGGACTCGGGCACTGGCCCGGCATCCCCCGGCCTCAGGCTAAGTCGCCCCCGAGAGCCCACAGGCCGGCCATGGGGCGGGGACGCCCTCTGGGGGAGCCGGCAGCAGCCCCCACGGACCCCCGCGCCTGCCCCCGCGCAGCGCCGAGGCCAAAGGTGGAGGGGGGCAGGGGGGTTGTGTTTTCATGCTGCTTGGTTTGTTAAGTGGGTGCAACGGGTTTCGGATAACCATTTAATAAACATTGTCCTTCGGGGGAAATGAATTTTCCCGTGTTCTGTTTTATGATTCCTCCCTGGAATGTTTACTTTCATTAATTCGTTGCCTAAATAATTGGATCTGATGATTTAAGGGATGACTCCCCCCCCCGGCCCCCCGCAACGAACCTTCAGGCCAGAGTCGATGCAGGAAGGGCAGCGGCCAGACTCGAACCCCAGGAGGAGCAGGAGACCCAGCCGGGACAGTGGGGGGGCCCAAGGGTCTCTGCAGCCCCCCCCCGACTGCCCCGGGCTCAGCACCCCCGCCTGCCCTCACCCCTGCAGGGGAGGGGCAGAGAGGGGCCAGCTGAGGCCCCGCCCCACGCCCGCGGCATCTGGGCTCGTGGGCAGCAGTGCTCCGGCTGTGGGAGGAGACGCCCACAGCTCCCCCGCGGGGGAGACGGGGTCTCTGAGCCAGCCGCCCGCTGATTCACCCACCGCAGGGCCCCCGGCACCCGGAGCAGATGGAGACGGGGAAGCAGCCTCCTCCCTCGGGAGAGCCGGAGCTATTCCGGCAGGCCCTGACGCCGAGCCCCACGGGCTGTGACACACGTCTCTCTCCTCCGTGCGGCTGTGAATCACGGCGTCTGCCTGCTCCCACAGAGGTGACCCGGGCGGGCAAGGTCGGCTCCAGATGGCAGCACCAGGGCTGGGCGCCAGGGCAGACACGCCCGGGAGAAGCCCGCGGCCCTCAGGGTGGGGCGGGGATGAGCAGAACACACTGTGCTTCGGGTCAGCCGGAGCCACAGACTTGGGAAGGTCTCCCGGGGGCCGTGAATCAACTGGACTGGAGGTGACGAGAGTGACCTCGGGTGACACCCCACAGCCCACCCGGCCGTGTTTCATGAGATTGACCAGGGCTCAAACAGAGCCACCACAGCCGCCAGGGAAGGGACACGGGCAGGGCTGGTCACAGCCTGCAGGGGGCGCTGTGGAGTTGGGGCCACGATGCCCGCAGGCAGCTGGGTGGGAGCAGCTGGTGTGTTCCATGCGGAAGCGAGCGTGTATACTCCATGAGGGGAGCATGTGTGTGCCATGTGGGAGCAAGCATGTAGGTTACATGTGGGAGCATGTGTGTCCCATGTGGAATGTGTGTTCCATGTGGGATCATGCATGCTCCATGAGGGATCGTGTATGTTCCATGCGGGATCGTGTATGTTACATGCAAGATCATGCATGTTCCACGTGGGATCCTGTATGTTCTGTGTGGGATCGTGTATGTTCCAGACAGAATCATGCATGTTCTATGCAAGATCATACGTGTTCCACGTGGGAGCATGTATGTTCTGTGTGGAACCATGTATGTCCCAGGTAGAATCATGTATGTTCCACGTGGGATCATGCATGTTCCATGTGAGATCATGCATGTTCCACGCAGGAGCTGTGAGTGTGGGTGCGTGTAGCCGTCAGGCTTTGCAGCTGAGGCAGGACTGATTGCCTTGTTCTGGGGCCTAGGGGCCCCCACACACCAAGAAAGACTCTGCGGGTCACTGCGGGCAGCAAGGCCACTCGTGGGAAGGGAGAGACGGGCACAGGAGCAGCGTCGGGCCCGTCCCAGGTCCAGGTGGCTGCTCCCCGGTGGCCGGGCCTCCCACCAGTCTCGGGGTCCGCCCTGGGCCCTGGGCAAGCGTTTGCGGGCGGGTGCCAGGCCCCTTCCCTGAACTACCCCCGCCCAGCAGCCTCCTCCCCTCCCCCACCCACCCCAGGTGCAGTGCTCACGGGCACAAGGCCAGAGCAGACGTGGCGTCCCCCATCTGTCCCTCCCTCCCCGTGGTCCTGCAGCTCCTGGCCTGTGTCCACCTCAAGACCCTCGTCCCCAGAGCCGACACCTCCGACACGGCAGTGAGCAGGCCCTCGGGTTCTGCCACCACACGCGTGTCCACGGGGCCCCGGAGAGGACAGCGCCCAAGCGCGGGGAGAGTGACCCCGACCTGCTCATGGCCTATGTGTGGGCAGGAGCCCTGGGGGGTGAGTGGACGTGCTCAGAGCCCGGTGCCCCGCCCGCCCGCAGCTGACCGCTGACCCCGTGGGGGGGGAGGCCGGCGCAGGGCAAGCCCTCGGGAGCCGCAGCTGTTGACTCAGCTGGGCGATGGGGTGACTCCTGCCCACACTGGGCCCTTTGTGCTGGCCCAGCCCGTCCCAAGGGCCTGTGGCCCTCACGCCCCACAGGTGGCCGCTGCCGCCTGCGCTCTGGCCTGGGCCCTCGCAGGCAGCTCGGCCCTATTTCAAGCGAGGGGCTGGGGGCCGGTGGTCAGGGCCCAGGGGTCAGGCCCCGGCACTGCCCCGAGCAGACTCAGAAGCCCCCGGGGGCCGCGCCCGGCTCCCGGCCCCGCCTGCCCACACAGGGCTCCGGACACGGGCAGGACGGGGAGGGGAGGGGCCGCGCCAGCCTCCCGCCAGGGGGACGGGGAACGCTGGGGCTGCTGGGCAGGGAGGAGGCCACGGTGGCGAGTGGGGACAAGGGCCTGTCGGGGGCGGGGAGGCTCCCGACGGCATGTGGAGTCCTGGTGCCGTCCACCGTCCCTCCTGTGAGAACGAAGGACGGCCGAGCACTGTGAGCCGAGCGAGGCGCCGTGGGGAGGGGCCGCCCGGGCGTGGGCCGAGCCGGGAGCCCACCCTTCCGCCCGAACCCGCCTGTGCCCGGAAGGACAGGCCTCCTGGCCTGGGGCACGCGTCCACGATCAGGAGCGGGCAGGCGGCCGGTCCCAGCCGCCCCCGAGGGGCCCGGTCTCCCCTCGCCTTGGCCCCGGCTGGGCGTCCCCAGCAGGGCCGGACGCTCTGTGTGTCCCTCACGCCCCGTCCAGGTTGGTCCCTGCCCTTCCCCACGACGGCCCCCCACTGTGCCGGAGAGACCCAGATGCCCACGCTGGCGGCCTCAAGCCCACAGCCCTGGGGCCAGTGAGCAGAAGCTGGGCCCCCGGAGTCCGCCTCTCCGGGAGACGGGAGACGCAGGGCTGAGCACCTGGCCCCGAGCTGCACGTCCCAGCCACACGCCCTGCCGAGATCTGACCAGGTCAGCCCAGGCCGGCCGGGCCCAGGAGCCGCCAGTGCAAGCCAGAGAAGCACGAGGGGGCTGAGCGGGGGCACCGTCGGGGAGAGCGGGCAGGGGGAGCGGGAGTCCCCTCGCATCTCGGGGGCACACGGCCTGTCCAGGGGGTGTCGGGGTCTGGTTTCACTGTGGGAATGAGAGGGAGGAGAGGGTTCGAGACAGGGGCCAGCGCAGTCCGGCAGGCGGGGGGCCTTGTCAGCACAAACGTCGGGGGGGCCGTGTTTGGGGGCCACGCCGGCAGTGCTCAGGGCTCAGTCCTGCCTCTGTGCTCAGGGCTCAGTCCGTGGCGAGACCCTCGTGATGCCCGGGGCGGAGCCCACACCAGCCACGCACACGGCAAGACCTTCCTCGCCCGGCTTCCCCACAGTCTGGCATTCCGAGGAGTTTCACCTTGGCCCAGTCGGAGCCAGTGAGTCTGGCAAAGTCCCTCCCGGGACGTCGCTGTGATCCTGGAAAAGGATCTGGACATTATTCCCCAGGTCTCGGGAAATTCTGAGTTTCTAGAGGGAGAAATGCATCCGCCGGGTTCAAATGAGGCCAAGCCTCGCTCGTTCGATATGTCAAGTGCAGAAAAATGAGCTAATTCTTGAAGGGAACAACATTGAACTGGTATTGCATTCAGCGGACCTGAGGCACGTCCAGGGGGGCCGGGCACCGGAGACCTGGGCTGGGCAGCCGCGTCCAGGGGGGCCAGGCACCCGGTCTGGGAGGAAGACAGTTTGTCGGCTGAGGAAGGAAATCGGAGCCAAGCAGAGAGAGAGCCGCGAGCTGCCTGGTTCTCGGGGTGATTCGTGATTTCCAGAGATGGACTGAGCCTCCGCGCCTGGGCTGGGGGCTGGGGGCGCTGACCTGGACCCTGCCGGGCCAGGACACAGGTGGGGGCAGGAGCCCCCGTGCTGGCGGCCTGAGGCCAGGCCCCGAAGTCCCACTGGGGCAGCCTCGGAAACCAGCCGCCAGGGGGTCTCGCTTCCGTTCAGAATAAAAAGCACCGGATGATAGAAGCAAAGCTCCTGAGAGTGCCGAGTGCCGGCAGACCTTTGTGAGCGAGTCGTGACTTCTTGCTCCGCTCGCCGAGTCTCCGGCCGCCCGGCGAGCTGCCAGTGTTGTCGTGTGACAGGAGCGAGCCACAGACGCGACTTTATTTTGCTCGTTTTATTTTCTGGTTTGGGGGGCCACACCCAGCAGTGCTCAGGATCACTCCTGGCGGGTTCAGGGACCGTGTGTGTGCCAGGGGCGGACCCTGCAGCAGCCGTGTGCAAGAGAAGTGCCTTCCCCGCGGAACCGGGCCCCCGGCCCCTGGGTGCTCCCTCTGAGAGGACCTGCCCGGCCTTGCGCCCGTCAGCAGCGTGGGCAGGCCGGGGGCCAGGGGAGTTTCTCTCCCCTCGGCCCGCCAGGAAGTGGGGAGGCGGCCGGCACCATGCAGGCTGCTGTGTGACCCTGCGGAAGTGCTGGGGCTCTCTGGGCCTTGGGGGGCTTCTCTGCAGGCCACAGACTCGCCCGTGGCTGCCCCCTCGAGCCCGGCCCACTCGAGACTCCAGCTGGCCTCCCCGCGCACACAGGACCATATCACACCTCATGCCAGTTCAGAACCGGGCCTGTCGGGCCCGAGCAGCCCCACGCGGGGCGAGTCGGAGCCGGTTCTCGGGGCCGAGCTGCCTGGCGGTGGCTGCATCTGGGCCCCGGGGCCCGAGGGCGGCGTAAGGCCGTTTGCTGGGGATCAATCATCATTAGCGGCAACAGATGGGCCGAGACAGCCACGTCCTCGCCGCCGCAGCTCGGAACAGCCCCGCTGCTCGCGGCCGAGTCCTGCTCAGGGACGCCGCCCGCCCCTCCCGCCGCTGCCCCCGCGGGGCGGGGCCGCCCACGGCCGACCACCTTCAGGAATGCAGCTCAGCTTGCCCAGGGCCTGCCTCATGACGGGGGGCCGTTTGGGTCTGCCGGAGTCCAACAGAACCACATCCCTGCTGACCGGGGCCTGGGAGAGTACTGGGGGCTGAGCTCCCAGGCGTGAGGCACAGCAGGGTCCCCCGGCAACACCAGGAGTGACCCCTGAGCACTGAGCCAGGAGTATCCCTTGAGCACCACTGGGCGTGGCCCAACAGGAGGGAAGCCGGACACGGACGTGCCCCCTTCGTGGCAGACCCCGTGGCGGCTCCTGGGGAAAGCGGCCCCCGACGCGTGTCAGTGATCTCAGCAACGCGTGCTCCTATTGACACGGTTGGCCCATAATCACAACTTGGGGGATTCTTTTTTCAGAGGAATCTTTTTTTTTCCAAAAATCATTTATTTCTTTAAAAATTCGGAGGATAGAGGGTGTTTCTGACGGCAGCTAACGACGCCAGGGAGGATTTAAGTCAGAGCAGCGCGGGAGCAGGGCGGGCTGTGTGCGGGGCAGAGGTGCGTGAGGGAGGCGTGCTGGGGACAGAGGCGGGAGGACGGCCCCTGCGTGCCGGACAAGAGCTCCTCCGGATCACGGAACCACACCAGAATGCTCCCACAGTGCTCGGAAGCCGCTTCCCTCGCTCCCTTTCCTGCCCCGCTGGGGGTCACTGTTCCAGACGAGCACGAGCTGCATCTGCAGGGGGAGCGGCCACGTGCGAGTGAGCGGCCACCACGGCTCGGCGGGGCCCCCTCGGGGCGGGGGCGGGGGCGGCCGGGCGCTGTGGCCCTGGGCCCGAGGCACCTCAGCGCCTCACTCCCGCTGGCACGGCCGCGGTGACGCCGCGTCTCAGCTAAACAAATCTGCCCCACCAAGCACGGAGGCTGGTGGACGGGCTGTGGTGTGGGCAGGGAGGGGCCCCTCCTCTTTGTTCCCGGAGCCCCCGCGGGGACGGCAGGCTGAGCCCCGCGGCCGCCCGCGCCACCTTTGCAGCGACAGATGGCGAAACCTTTTGAGATTTCAAAGGAGAAAAATCCATCTATGTCATTAGCTGGGAGCGACGGCAGAAATTAGATTGACCCAAATGGAAACCCAAGAAATAGCTTTTCCTCTGGACGGTGCAGGGCAGAGACGGACGCCGTCTCCCCACAGGCTCCCACCCGGCCCCTCTGCCCTCCAGGGAGCCCGTCTTCGCCCACCCCGGAGCCGGGCACCAGGGCACAGCGCGAGCCAGGCCCGGAGCTAGTCAGACGCAGCAGCCCCCGGCCACCTCCCAAGAGCCCTGGCAGACAGACAGACAGACAGACAGGCAGTCAGAGAGACAGACAGACAGACAGACAGACAGACAGTCAGAGAGACAAACAGACGAACAGACAGTCAGAGAGACAGACAGACAGACAGACAGACAGAGAGACAGATCTGCCGTAGACCCCAGCATCCTGAGAGCCCCGGCAGACAGACGGACAGACAGTCAGACAGACAGACGGACAGACAGTCAGAGAGACAGACCTGCCGCAGACCCCAGCATCCTAGAGCCCTGGCAGACAGACGGACAGTCAGAGAGACGAACAGACGGACAGTCAGAGAGACAGACCTGCTGCAGACCCCAGCATCCTAGAGCCCCGGCAGACAGACAGACAGTCAGAGAGACAGACAGACGGACAGAGAGACAGAGAGACAGACCTGCCGCAGACCCCAGCATCCTAGAGCCCCGGCAGACAGACGGACGGACAGACAAACCCGCCACAGCTAGCGTGACCAGGAGGCACTGCCCAACGGGGCCAGGCCTGCCCGGTGGTCGTGACCCTGAGGATACTGGCCCCGCAGAGCCGGGCAGGCGGAGGCAGAGAGGCCCCTGTGGGGCCCGAGGCCGGGCCTGGTGGGCGCCCAGTGCTCAGTCGGCCTGGGGGTCCTGGACAGAAAGGAAAGGGCCGTGGGACCGGCAGCCCCGCGTGGTGGGGAGATTCTGAGAGGGCCCTGGGCTTGGTTCTGGAACATTCCAGGGCAGGCCTGGCCCCCGCAGGTCAGCCAGAGCGGTGTCCAGCAGGGAGACGGCCGCAGTGCCAGCGTCGCTGGGCTCAGCTCTGGAACCCCCACAGGTGCGGCTGAGGCGGGACCCCAGGCTGGGCGCGGGGGGCAGGCGCTGCAGACGGAGCCCTGAGCACTGGCCCAGGAGCACCCAGAACAGCCCACCCCGGGTGTGGCCCAAGGCCAACAAAACAGAAACAGCTTCTCCCCAGCACGGAGCAGCCCTGGTCTGGCTCAGGTGTGTGGACGGGGCTCGGCCTGGGCTCCCGAGGGCAGAAGACCCAGAACTGGCCTTTTCAGGAGCAAAGGTGGGTGGAGCCCTCAGGGGCGGGGCCAGGCCCTGGGGTGCTCTCCCTGGGGTCCACACTGCAGTGCTCAGGGCTGACTCCCGGCTCTGTGCTCAGGGCTGACTCCCGGCTCTGTGCTCAGGGCTGACTCCCGGCTCTGTGCTCAGGGCTGACTCCCGGCTCTGTGCTCAGGGTCACTCCCGGCTCTGTGCTCAGGGTCACTCCCGGCTCTGTGCTCAGGGTCACTCCCGGCTCTGTGCTCAGGGTCACTCCCGGCTCTGTGCTCAGGGGTCACTCTCAGCTCTGTGCTCAGGGTCACTCCTGGTCTGTGCTCAGGGCTGACTCCCGGCTCTGTGCTCAGGGTCACTAGTGGCTCTGTGCTCAGGGTCACTCCCGGCTCTGTGCTCAGGGCTGACTCCCAGCTCTGTGCTCAGGGTCATTCCTGGCTCTGTGCTCAGGGCTGACTCCTGGCAGGGCTCAGGAACCACGTGTGGTGCTGAGGGTCGGCCATCCCCCCCGTCTGTCCTACCTCTCTGCGCCCTCCCAGGGCGCCCCCGGGGACATCTGAGGGCCTGGCCGCCACAGTCCTGCTCCCTCTGCCCCCGCTGGACTTTCTCCTCCCACTTTCTCCAACACCAGGGCACAGAGACCCGGCGCCTCCAGGCCCGGCCGACGCGGCCTTTGCAGGACGGGCTCCCTGAGGGCGCCGCTGAGCCCAGCGCCCGGAACCCGGAGCCGAGAGCCAGGATTACGGCTGCCCTGGACGCGAGCAGGAGGCGGGCGATTAGCTGGCGGGAACACACATGTTTTATTAAACAGGCTTTTCCCCCGGGCCCCCAGACGCCACGTGCTGGCCCTGGGCCTCCCTGACGCGGGCCAGGGAAGAGACAGATGGTGCGTCTCTGGGGCCCCGGACGTCCATTTTGAGGGGATTTGGAGAAGCCGACACACTCCCGGCGCCCCCCCCCCCGCGGGATCCCCGGCGCACAGAGCTCCTGCTTGTCACATGTCAGAGGAAGCAGGCCCCCGTCCCCGGGGACCCGGCTGCCCGCCCGGCTGGCAGCTACCAGCTGTCCTGGACAAGACGCCGGATCCTCAATTCTCCAGCAGAGCAATTACTGTCCTTCTCCTGCCGCTGCCCCCCCACGCGCCCGACAGCGGGGGGGTGGGGTCTGCCCGGGTGCCGGGGATCCTCCGTGACCCGCCCATGGGCCAGGCGGAGGGGGCAGGACGCAGCTCTGGGCCCCCCCACCTTCCTGCAGGACACGGGGACAGGGCCCAGCAGCTGGCCGGGGCCGCCCTGACCACCCCTCCCGGGCCAACAGGCCGGCCGCAGGCTGGGCGTGGGCAGAGCCGGGGTGGGGAGGGCTGGAGCGTGTGAGTGCGGGTCCAAGGCCCCCATCCCCGCTACCCGCCCTCGGGGCTGGACGGACGGTAGCCCCTGGAGTCCCCCTGGCACTTCACCTGCTAAGGCTCTGTCCACCTTCAGCTACGTCCGTCCCTCGTTCGTGGGACCAGCAGAGACGCTCGGGCCACGCCAGGTACACGGAGCAGTGCCCAGGGGCTCTCTGAGGCCACCACGCGGGACGGGAGAGGGGACTGCGCAAAGGCCGGGCACCGTGGACGACCCTCTGAACCCCGGACAGGGACGCTCGGAGAGACGAGGGGAAAGGACGGTCTGAGAACCTGCATGAGGATCTGCGTGGTGCTGAGTGCCCGGACACGCCTGGGCACGCCCCGGACAGGCCTGGCAGGGCAGACCTGAGCTCCAGGACCCAGCGCTGTAGAGCAGCGGGAGGGCCAGTGAGCACACACACGTTTACACGCACACAAGCGTGCTACATGCTCATAGGCATGTATGCACACATGTTGACACATGTGCACATGCACACAGTTACACATGTGTGCACAGGGCTGTGGTGTGCAGTAACATACCTGAACCTGTTTGTTTATACTTGTCCATGTATGAACACACATGTCAAGCACACACTTACACACCCTCACAAGTCAACACATGTGCACACTGTATGCACCTGTTTGTGCACATCTTACACACATGCAAACATATATACATGTGCCCACATGCATACACTCATGTGTACAGTTATCCATGAACACATGTGCACACAAGTCACAGGTACACACAATCACACACATGCACACACTTGCAGCTGTACACACTGTCACAGTTACATATTTATAGTTTACACACATGCACACAAGGTCCCATGTTCACACATGACATGCACGTGTTCACACAAAGACACTTATGTGCACACATGTGGCACTCACATGTGTATAACCTGCTCATGCACAAGCATGTGTGCATAAACCCCTGAACACATGAGCATGCACATGCATGCATGCATGCACGCACACACACCTAAACAGAATAAATTAAATCAGTCTAAAGCATCTGAGATTTAACTACTTGTGAGAAGGGCTGTGTGTGTCCTACCGTTCCCCCTCTCCCTCCCTCCCTCTCTCCCCCTCCCTCTCTCCCCTCCCTCCCTCCCCCTCCCTCTCTCCCCCTCCTTTTCTCTCTCCCCCTCCCTCTCTCCCTCCCTCCCTCTCTCCCCCTCCTTTTCTCTCTCCCCCTCCCTCTCTCCTCCTCCCTCTCTCCCCCTCCTTTTCTCTCTCCCCCTCCTTTTCTCTCTCCCCCTCCCTCTCTCCCTCTCTGTCTCTCCCCACCCCACCCGCTGTCCCTGCTCTGGGCGGGCGGGAGTCAGCAGGGACCAGCTTCTCCGGGTGAGGTTGTTCCCTCAAAGGACGTCCAGGGCTGAGGCTCGGGCTCTGGAGACCAAGTCTGAGGGCCCAGACCCAGGAGAGGCCGAGCCGGGCCCAGCCGGCCACAACCTCCATCCCCTCACAGACACAGACAGGCCCACACGTGTGACGGCCACGGGGCAAATGTCTGTCTCTGAGGCAGGAGCACAGTGGCAGGAGCACCACACGCGGGACACGGTCTCCACACGCAGGACACGGTCTCCACACATGGAAGGACGTGGTCACCACACGCAGGACTCAGCCACCACGTGGCAGGACCCTCGGGTCACCGCCCCGGTGCCCAGCCCAGGTCACGCGGCAGACGAGGGGCCGTTCCTGAAAAGCGGCTGCTGTGGCCGGGCAGCGCCCGCCCTGCCCCTCTGGTGGCCGCGGCGCCCGGCCTGTGGTTATTGAGCCGTGGACTCTTGCTGGTGTCGGGAGTTTCCTGGTGAATGGGGCTGCGGACGCTTCTGTGAATGGGCCACTGGGACCGATCAGTGCCAGGCCGGGACGACTGTCCTTGAGAGGTGACCTCAGTGCCCCCTCCCGGGTCAGCAGGCGCTTCCTGCCCAGAGACCCTCCTCACCCACACACGTGGGCCAGGCTGGCCGGGTGCCGGACGCTCAAGCCCCACAGGCCCAGAGCTCAGAGCCGCGTACTGGTGGGTTCTGGGTGCTGGCCCGTCCGCTCCCAGGGGTAGAGCCCGCCCCTCTGCCAGATTCCCCTGCCCGCCCGCTCTCCTCGGCCCTGGCTCCCCTGCCCACCCTCTCTCCGGGCACTCAGGAGGTGGATGAAGGGGGAGGGACCAGCACGGACACCGCAAACCCTCACCCCACCGAGGCCACGGCCACCTGCCCCTCTCCAGGGAAGGCCCAGCCACGACTTCCGGCCCCCCAGGGAACCCGCCCAAGCGTCCTCCGAGGGCTCGGAGACCCCCAGGGGAAGGCCCGTGCCTGTGGGGGCAGGAGGGGCAGGGGTGGGGGTCTCTGCGGGTCTCAGGAAGCCCCCAACTCTGCCGGGGGCTGAAACACACCAGCCACCCGTGAGCCGCTAGAGGGCTTAACTCCGGAGAGGGTCCCCGGCTTCTGGCCGGGTGGGGGCGGCCTGTCTGGTCCGGGGGTCCAGTGGGGGCGAAGCCTGAGGGGGAGCAAGAAAGAGCCTCTCACGGCCCCAGGAAGCCTTGGCCTCCGGCCTCCGCCCAGCCTCAGTGGACAGAAGCCAGGAGGGGGCCGGGAGGTGACAGGAGCCCCCAGCTCTCACCCGGGGGGCCCCAGGGTGGCTCGGCTCACTGACCCGGGCCCTGGATTCTCATGCTTGGCTCTGGGAGCACAAACACACACAAGCACAGGCCCACAGGGACCCACACATGCACACGCACGACACACTCAGGCACGCACTGTGGCGGCCGAGGGGTGGGCACTGCCCAGCGCGGGGCAAGGAGCCCCGGGGCCCGTTCTGGCCGCCCGCCCGCCCGGGCAGAGCTCGGTGGGGGTCGGGCCTCCCTCGTCTGTGCCAGCAGCCGCCCCGCCCGAGGCCTGGGGCCGCGCGGTGACCGGGAGGAAGTGGCTCAGGGCTGTGCCCCCGGCCCAGAGGGCCAGCACGGAAACAGATTGACGCCCCAAACTGATGACCGGGCAGTGGCGCCCAGCTGCGGGGCGTGCCCAGCGGAACCCGCGTGGCAAGGGCCCGGCCTGGCCGTCTGCCCGCAGCCCCGGAGAGCCGCGGCCCCGGGGCCGGCAGAGCCCCGCAGACCCCTGGGGAAACAGGGACCAGACGGGAAGGGGGAGGGCCAGGGCGGCCGCTACCTGCCCCCTCGGGAGGCTGGGCTGGACCCCGGCTCTCAGCAGAGAACCTGCTGCTCTGGTTACAAGGAAACAAGAACTCAGTCGGGGCGAAGGAGGAAAAGAACAAGTCAGAACTCAGACCTGCTCCCCCGGGCAGTGCTCCCAGGCTGTGCTCCCGGGCAGTGCTCCCAGGAAGTGCTCCCGGGAAGTGCTCCCAGCCAGTGCTCCCGGGCTATGCTCCCGGGCTATGCTCCCGGGATATGCTCCCGGGAAGTGCTCCCAGGCTGTGCTCCCAGGCAGTGCTCCTGGGCTATGCTCCTGGGAAGTGCTCCCAGGCTGTGCTCCCAGGCAGTGCTCCCGGGATATGCTCCCGGGCGGGAAGTGCTCTCAGGCTGTGCTCCCAGGCTGTGCTCCCAGGCTGTGCTCCCAGACTGTGCTCCCAGGCCCTGGGCTGGCCTCAGACCTGCTCCCTCCCTGTGAGCGGCGCCTCCCTGCCCCCAGCCGGCCCCGCACCAGACTCCCCTTGGGAGGCGGGTCTGTGCCTGCTTCAGAGGCCCCGGGCCCCTCACCCACAGCCTGCGAGGTGCCGGGACTGAGCACCGTGGCAGAGTCTCTCCAGCGAGCTCCCACCTGGCGCTGTGGGGGGGTGCCGTGGCCACTGAAAGGGCGTGTCCTGCTGTGGTTTGTGGCGGGAAGGCGGGGGGGGGGGGCTTCCTTCTCCAAAGTCCAGGCGCACTGAGTCAGTCCGAAGCTGCTGTCTTGGCTTGACGGGGCCACACCCAGGGGTGCCCTGGGCTGCCCCCTGCTCTGTGCTCAGCGGACCGTGCGGGGCCGAGGACGGAACCGGACCGGCACGTGCCAGACCCCAGGGACACACTCTGCCCGGCACAGCCTCCCCGAGCGAGACCGTCCAGACTCACTGTGAGCACCAGCACCTGAGTCGGGGCCCCCGGGGCACGGGGCCAGCAGGAGCCCGCGGCCACTGGCCCTCAGCAGCCGGACCCGCGGGGCCCCAGGGGCCTGGGCTCCCCGTCACGGGCGTCCCCACACCCACACCGGGCCGGGCCACACCAGGGTCCCAGGGGGCTGGAGGGTCACCCAGCAGGCACGAGGCTGTCACCAAGCCGGACTCCAGTGAGGCTCTCGGTCTCGGGACACTCCGAGCCGCGGTCAGCCGTGTCCACGGGCCTGTGCTCTACCCCCCCCCCCCGCCCACGGTGTCTGCGCTCCCCCCCGCTCAGCCGAGCCCATTCCCAGCCCCTCGGGAAACTCGGGCTCCTTCTGGCGTCTCGTCTGCGGGGGGCCGGGCAGGACGCCCCCCTGGGCGCTGAGCGGGGGCAGAGGCCGGCGTTGGCGCCCAGGGTCAGCTCCGGGCCTCGCCTCTGCCCTCGCTGGGTTCTCCCCCTGACCCGGCTTTCTGGGGAAGTCGCCCGGGGCCAGTCCCGGGCCAGCTCCGACTGGGGCTGGGCTTCCGCATCTAGAACTTTCTGCACGACCCTTAAAAGAGCAAGATGGCAGCGAAGTGAGCTGGCCGCGGAGAGCCCCGGGGAGCGGGAAGCAGAGACTCAGCTAATCTCCCCAGGATCTGCCGGCTGGCTGGGAGTGCTGTGTAGACACTTTATTTTTTTTAGCGAGAAAGCTGAACATCTCAGATGACAAATGGTAATAATCTCAGAGTGCGAATGAGGGAAGTTGCTGGAACGGGGAGACGGGGATGGAGCTTCTCCGGGCCGGGGAACAGGCGCGGGAAGCCGGGCCCGGGGGAACCAGCGAGCAGGGGCCTGGGAGTCAGGCGCGATGGCCTTTACGGAAACCCGCGGGGAAGAGCATCCCAGTCCCAGGACCCGGGAGAGAAGCAGGAGCAAAGGCCCTGGGCACGGGGCGGTGCCAGCCGGGGTCTACACCAGCCAGGGCTCCCTCCTGGCCCCGGAGAACAGCATCCGGGTGCACGGAGCTGGGCACAACGAGTGCCCGGGCAGCAGTGGGCGGGAGAGGCCCCACCAGGCTCTGCCTTCGCCACCCAGGAGGGTCTGGGGTCCCAGTCAGGCCGACCTGCAGCTTCTCACGGAGACCGGGCTGGGCACGGCAGACGGGGTCACGGGACTGAAGGGCACTGGGCAGCAGATCCCCACACATGCTGTACATGTGCCACACACACACACACACACACACACACCACACATGCCACACACAAACACATACAAACACATAAAAGCATAAACACATGCTGCACACACACGCACACACATATGCTACCCACAAACACATACATGCCCCCCACACAAATTCACACAAACACACACACAAGTACACACATGCCCCCCCACAGAAACACACAGATGCCACACACATACACATACAAAAACACACAAACACACACATACATACCCTCCACATACTCACACGTACACACGCGTGCACACACGTCCACACACGTCCACGCGTGCCCTGCACACCCCCTTGCTGGAGCCCCACAGGCCTGGGCTGGCCCCTGCTGGCGGCCTGAGGCCTTCCCCGAGGCCACACCCTGACCCCCACCCTCGTGCCTTAGGAAAAGGAATCCCTAACCAGTGCTCCATTTTTGTTAGTTCTGGGCCACACCCGGCAGTGCCCAGGGGTCACTCCTGGCTCTGTGCTCGGGGATTGGACCCCGGCCGGCGCGTGCAAGGCCACGCCTCCCGCCGGGCCACCGTGCTGCCCTTGCTGTCCTTTCTGAAAGGACGAGCCGAGGGGCCACACCTCGAGGGTCCCCGCCTCCCCGAGCGGCCACTCCTCCCCCTGCCCCGCTCAGCCGGGTCCTGCAAACGGTTCTCGCTCCTGCTGCCTTGGGCCGTTTCCCCTCAGGGGCTCCCTCCACCCCCCACGCGAGCGGTCACCTGTGTCCGGCCCTCACTCAGCCCAGACCCGTCCACGCAGCAGCAGCTGCACGCGGCCCGCTTCCCTCGCGGCCGAGTCCTACCCCAGACGCCCCGCCCCGGGGCCACCCTGCAGGCCTGTGTCCCACACGCGGCCCCCCCGGAGCTGGCTCGCGTGCCCTGGAGTGACCACCAGCCCGGGGGGGGGGGGGGGGACAGGCATCGAGCGGGAGCTCCTTTCCCGAGTGTCCCCTGGGGCACCGTGGCCAGACTCGAGGCCCCCGCACGCGGGGTTGCGTGCGTCCTTACAGCCACGGGCCCCGACTCGAGGTCCCTGCCCACCCGGAGACGGGCAGTCCCAGCCCCAGCCCCAGCCGTGACCAGCCCACGAGCAGGGGCCTAACAGGAGCCCCAGAGCCGCCACAGGCTCTGCAGACGCCCGGGAGGGGACTCTCGAGAGGCGTCCCCGGACCGGCAATGGGGACCCCCCTCCGCTGGCAGCCTGGGGCCGCCCCCCACCCCACTCAGGCCTGAGCAGGCTACAGGGTCTGACTTCCCGTCACAACATCACCAGACCACACAAAGCTCCCGGCACAAACCCCGACACTCCCTGGGCCCCCAAGCCCGGGAGGCCCTGGCGGCTCTGGGCCGGGGAGGAGGGTCCACAGGCCCAGCAGCAGTTTCCCGCGGTCTGTGAACCCCGGCTCCGAGCACTTTCCCTGTGGGAGCCCCAGGTGTGTGCCCGCCTCCTGTTCCCTCTGGCTTCTGTGCTCTTCCGGCCATACCCAGAAGCACTTTGGTCTGGGTTCTTCATAACGCACCGGACCTTACAGGGACCAAATCACTCTCTCATTTATTTATTTATTTTACAAGACGCTTGGAATCAATTTATCTGGCGAGGAGACAACTGGGGAGAACGTCATGGAGTTGAATTCTCTGCGCCGTGTGCAGGTCAGGCTCGAGTTCCTCACTGAACGGAGGGACATGACCACGGAGACCAGGGCCTCGAGCACCTGAGTCCAGCTACTCTGAGTGGACACGCTCCTGTCCCCGTCGGCGAGCTCGGCCCCGGCCGTGTTTCCGACCTGGGCGGGGACCTCTGCCTGCCCCCGCGCCTCTCCAGCCACTCCCGTCCTCGCACCCTGCCCGTGCCGACGCGGCTCCGGCCCCGCGCCGCCTGCCTGGTACTCCACTCAGCGAGAAACTATCTCAAATTATCTCATTTGGAACCACTTAAGGAAATAACATCATCGATTAGCATCTGACCATTAACTTTGAGACGCGAGATGGCTGTGGGGGCGGGTGGTTTGGAAACGTCCGCCATTGAGTTTCCCATTAGACGACTGTCACGTTCGCTGGGGACTTGAGAGCGTGATTTAGGACTGACTGCGCCGGCCTCCCAGACGAAGGCCCTCCCTCCCACAGGCCGTGCCGGGGACCACGCGCGGGCCACGGCAGAAGGGCAGGACGGGCGCGGGGCCGGCCAGTGCTGCTGCGGAGCTCCAGGACCGACCAGCGGTCCTCGTAACCCGCTTGCCCCTCGCTCCGAGGTCCGAGGTCTCGATCTTCATACTCACAAGACTCAGCACGTCCACTGCCGCCTCCCCGGGCAAGAAAGAAGGACAGAGGCCTCCTGCTCAAAGGGGTTTTCCTCTGCTGCCCCTCAAGGTTTCGCCTCTCACCTCGGACTCAGTGCACCGGAGCCGTCCAACACGCACGTGCAGCGTTCTCCCCGGGAACGTCCGGCCAACGGGCTCCGCCCTGCTGAGAGCCAGGAAGCCCCCGGCCTGTTGCGCCGGTGGTCAGGGCCTGGCCCAGCCCCACCCATCGTCAGCACCTGCTGGGGAGCAGCAGAGACAGACCCGGCCCAGGCCTTGCCCCGCCTGCAGCCTCAGTCCCAGGCCGCGCCCCCGCCAGACACACCATCACACCCGGCACACGCGCTTCCAGTGACACCTCCACCTGCCTAAGGGCTGTGCAACACATCACGTGCCGAGGCTTGCGGTCAGCAGGACGCACGTGACGTCCCAGAGGGAAGCAGCACCTGTCTCGGCTTCCTGAGACCCAGGCCCCACCTGCCCGGCCCACCAGAGCTCAGAGACCCGCAACACCTCACCTGCACTGGGGCACCTACAGTATCACACCTGCACCAACATGCCCACAATACCACACCTCACGTTCACACTGCACCAGCTCACCTGTACAGCTCACCTGCACAGCTCACCTGTACTAGCACACCTATACCAGCTCACCTGCACCAGCTCACCTGCACAGCACACCTGTACCAGCACACCTGCGCAGCACACCTGTACCAGCACACCTGCACAGCTCACCTGCACCAGCACACCTGCACAGCTCACCTGCACAGCTCACCTGTACCAGCTCACCTGCACAGCTCACCTGTACCAGCTCACCTGCACCAGCACACCTGCACCAGCTCACCTGCACAGCTCACCTGCACAGCTCACCTGTACCAGCTCACCTGTACTAGCACACCTGCACAGCTCACCTGTACCAGCTCACCTGCACCAGCTAACCTGCACCAGCACACCTGTACCAGCTCACCTGTACCAGCACACCTGCACAGCACACCTGCACAGCTCACCTGTACCAGCACACCTGTACCAGCTCACCTGCACCAGCACACCTGCACCAGCACACCTGCACAGCTCACCTGTACCAGCTCACCTGTACCAGCACACCTGTACCAGCTCACCTGTACCAGCTCACCTGCACCAGCTCACCTGCACCAGCACACCTGTACCAGCTCACCTGTACCAGCACACCTGCACAGCTCACCTGTACCAGCACACTTGTACCAGCTCACCTGCACCAGCACACCTGCACCAGCACACCTGCACCAGCTCACCTGTACCAGCTCACCTGTACCAGCACACCTGTACCAGCTCACCTGTACCAGCACACCTGTACCAGCTCACCTGTACCAGCTCACCTGCACAGCTCACCTGCACAGCTCACCTGCACAGCACACCTGTACCAGCTCACCTGCACAGCTCACCTGCACAGCTCACCTGTACTAGCACACCTGTACCAGCACACCTGTACCAGCACACCTGTACCAGCTCACCTGCACCAGCACACCTGTACCAGCTCACCTGTACCAGCACACCTGCACAGCTCACCTGTACCAGCACACTTGTACCAGCTCACCTGCACCAGCACACCTGCACCAGCACACCTGCACAGCACACCTGCACCAGCTCACCTGTACCAGCTCACCTGTACCAGCACACCTGTACCAGCTCACCTGTACCAGCTCACCTGTACCAGCTCACCTGCACAGCTCACCTGTACTAGCATACCTGTACCAGCTCACCTGCACAGCTCACCTGCACAGATCACCTGTACTAGCACACCTGTACCAGCACACCTGTACCAGCTCACCTGTACCAGCACACCTGTACCAGCTCACCTGCACCAGCACACCTGCACAGCTCACCTGCACAGCACACCTGCACAGCTCACCTGCACAGCTCACCTGCACCAGCACACCTGCACAGCTCACCTGTACCAGCACACCTGTACCAGCACACCTGCACAGCTCACCTGTACCAGCACACCTTTACCAGCACACCTGCACAGCTCACCTGCACCAGCACACCTGCACAGCTCACCTGTACCAGCACACCTGTACCAGCACACCTGCACAGCTCACCTGTACCAGCACACCTGTACCAGCACACCTGTACCAGCTCACCTGCACCAGCACTCCTGCACAGCACACCTGCACAGCTCACCTGCACAGCACACCTGTCCTGCAGGGCTGTCCACTGCACACGGCACTGGACACACGCCGGCACCCTACACAGCTGGTGTCCACTGCATCCTGAATGGCCAGACCACGCCGTGTGGCCTCAGCTCTGCCCTGCCGTGGCCCCCCACACACACTTTCCCCCAAGGTCGTTGCCACGACAACAGGCCTGAACAGCAAGACCCAGGACGGAGCCGGACAGGCCTTCTGCCGGACTCCGCCATCGCCGCGTCCTGCAGCGCGGCGGGTGTCTGGAGGAGAGGGACCCGGCGCCCACGGGGAGAAGGCGCGTGGGGGCCTTGCCACGGCGAGGATAGACCTCGTCTCTGGGGTCACCGGGGAAGAAACAGCCCACGCGGGGCGGCGTCCCGGGACCAGGGCGGCCACCACGTCCCCTCAGCTGTCGTCCAGCAGGAGAGGCGTTTGCTCACACCCGGGGCCCGGGGACGTGCTGGCCGGGCGGCCGTGCAGACTGGGGCGCCCGGCGGCGCCTGACGGGAGGCTGAGTGGCCCCCTGGGCGGCTGCTGGGGGGGCTGCACTCCCCGGCCCGGCCCAGGCCGCTCTGGCCGCGGCGAGATCCAACAGAAGCTCAGGGGGAAGTGCTCGCTAATGGATTTCAGGCAGCAGAGCACATCATAATGGAGCCGCGCGTTCCCGGGCGCGGGCGGCAGCTGGGCCGGCCCCACGCCGGGGAGTAGCTGCGGCTCTCCCGCCGCCATCTCCGGGGACGGGGACAAGCTGGGGTCCATGTGGAGGGGAACCGGCGGCCCTGGCCCCTGTGATCGATGGCTGGGAAGCTGGTCGTGGGCTCGCAGGGGGGGGCGGGGGGAGCAGGAGCTGCCCGGGCCGGGGAGTGGCCAGGCAGGGGGCCCAGACCACAGACCGTGGCTCTGAGCACTCGGGATGGAGCCCGGCCGCACTGCCCGCCCCACGGGGGGCCACACCGGGGAAGATCCAGCTCTCGGGAGGGTCCGGACCCGCTGGGGGAGGGGGGCCGTGGGCTGGACCCGAACCAGGAGCCTTTACGGCTACACTCCAGTGTGGGCCCGAGGGGCAGAGCAGGGCCAGGACACCGGGCCCCACCCAGCCGAGGGCAGGGAATGCCAGCCTGAGCTCAGTCCCCGCGTCCCTCCAGGAGAGACCTGCACGCCAGGTGTGGCCCCAGGAGTGACGTGAAATGAGACGGTGCGTGACCCTTCACCCCCGGTGCCACCCGGTGCCTGAGGAAGCAGCCTCACGCTGCCGGGCTGACGTGAGGAACACGTGTCGGGCCCGTCCCTGCAGGAACCAGGACCCGGGCCTTCCCGCCCCAGCACCGCGGCCCGAGGCCCCCGCTGGCTCCCAGGGTCCAACTACGGCCCGGGGGGCCTCACCCCCGCCCAGAGCTCGAGCTGGACACGTGCAGGAAGCCACCGCCAGAGCCCGAGCCCAGGATGGCCCCGGCCGCCCGCCACGAGCTCTCCAGGCACATCGCAGGCCCCCGGCTCCTTCTGGACGCCGGGACACGGCATCGTCCCCCAGACTCCGGCCCCCCGCTGTCCCCCAGAGCCCGCCCAGAGCCCGCCCAGCCCCTCAGCGAAGGGCACCCGCCCCTCAGCTGCCCCACGGAGACCGAGGCCCCGGGGCGGCCACACACAAAGCTCCTCAGGGGCGTGGCCTTCCTCCGTTTTCAAGAAATTAGGACATGAGTGGACAGTGGATGGGCTGGCCCCAAGGAGGTCAGGAGACGCCTCAGCACGGCAGCCCCCAAAGGGGTGAGCTCACTGTCTTCCCTCTTCCATCCTAGGAGCCCTCACTCACACTCACTCACACACTCACACACACCCACAGACACACACTCACACACTCACACACACCCACAGACACACACTCACATACACTCACACTCACACACACCCACAGACACACACTCACATACACTCACACTCACACACCCACAGACACACACTCACATACACTCACACTCACACACCCACAGACACACACTCACATACACTCACACTCACACACCCACAGACACACTCACATACACTCACACACACACCCACAGACACAGACACACACTCACATACACTCACACACACCCACAGACACACACTCACATACACTCACACTCACACACACCCACAGACACACACTCACATACACTCACACTCACACACCCACACCCACAGACACACACTCACATACACTCACACTCACACACCCACAGACACACACTCACATATACTCACACTCACACACCCACACCCACAGACACACACTCGCATACATTCACACACTCACACACACCCACAGACACACACTCACATACACTCACACCCACACACCCACTCACACACACATACTCAAACACACTCACACCCACATGTGTTCACACACTCACACATATCTACACTCACACACATTCACATGCTTGAACACACTCACACACATTCACACACCCGCTCGTCTCCTGCCCTGACACACTCGGCTGCGCAGTGTCTCACCTGGTGAACGGGGACCCCAGCCGGCCCCTCCCCCGGGGGAGCTTCTGTTGCTGAGGCTGCAGCTGAGAGACCCCCCAGGTCTGGCCCAGATACACGGCCCCGACCCCAGGCTGGAAGCGGTTCCAGGTGCCCTCTGGCCCCAGGTCCAGTCTCACCGGCTCTGACCTGGGTCCCGAAGACCCGCTCTCCAGGGTGGAACTGAGCATCTCACCCCCGCAGCACCCAGCAAGCACGACCTTACGTGTCAACCTTAGCAGCCTGGGCGCCCTCAGAGCACAGACACCTGATGTCCTCAGACGGACCCATCAGTGGTGCGGATGCCCTCAGAAGCCCGCCGGCCACCCTGGGGGTCCCGGGGTGCCCAGGCACCGGGGTCAGGGTGTCCCGGGGTGACCAGGCACTGGGCTCAGGGGCTGCCCGGGGTGCCCAGGCACCAGGGTCAGGGGGTCCCGGGGTGCCCAGGCACCGGGGTCAGGGGGTCCCGGGTGCCCAGGCACCGGGGTCAGGGGCTGCCCGGGGTGCCCAGGCACCGGGGTCAGGGGGTCCCGGGGTGCCCAGGCACCGGGGTCAGGGGCTGCCCGGGGTGCCCAGGCACCGGGGTCAGGGGGTCCCGGGGTGCCGAGGCACCGGGGTCAGGGGCTGCCCGGGTAGCGGCGGGGCCTGGGTGGGCAGCATCCCCGCCCTGCAGCTGCCGGTCCTTCTACCCTCCACCCCACTCGCGCCTCCCGGCTAAGATCCCTCCCAGGGCCTGGGCCTTGGGTCACCCCAGCTTTCCGGCTGGACCGTGCACCCACAGCGCCGCCTGGTGGCCACGGCCGTGCATGCGCCCGGGCAGGTGCGGGGCCGGCGGCGCCACCTGGTGGCCGCGGGCGCGCGTGCGCCCGCGCAGGTGAGGGCCGGAGAGTGACGTCATGCGCACCGGTTTGCAAGGCCAGCGCAGGGCGCGAGCGTCCCGCAGGGACCCGCAGGTGCTGGGCGCGGGCAGCAGGGCCACGCGGGCCCCAGGGGCAGGGCGCTGCTGGGAGGGCCCGTCCCTGGCCAGTCCCAGGGCTCTGCTGCCCGCTGACCGCCCTGTGCCCTGTCTCCGCTGGGGGCAGCCTTGACCTGTCACCTCCCAGGGTCTCACGGCCGGGGAGCCCCTCCCTCTCCAGCGCCCCAGCCCCGCCCCCAGGAGAGTCCGCCCCAGCCCTGGCCTGGCTGCGTCTCCCACCCTGGTTCCCTGACCTGGGGAGGCTGCGGGGGTCTCCGGTCACACCCACTCCGCTGTTTCAGGCCTACCTAAGGGGCCCCAAATAGGCTGGGGGGCGTGGAGAAACCCAAACGCAGGAATGCGAGAAGCCGATCAGAACTTCGGGCAGGGAAGAGACACGGCACCCCTGCAGGGTCAGAGGGGCCGGGAAAGGGGCCGGGGGCAGAAGGGACGTGGGAGGCGAGAGTGCCACTGCCACAGGGAGTCGGGCAAACACGGCGGCAGAGGCCGAGGGGCCCGCAGAAGGGGGCGACCTTGCCTCCCAGCCATCCCAGAGGGGCTGTGGGCGGACAGGGCAGGGGAGGGGCCTCAGGAGAGGGCTCGGACAAAGGGCCTCTCGTCTGCAGAACAGCAAGGAGGTGGCCACGGGGGGACAGTGGGGCCGGAGTGCCGTGGGCACAAGACTCAGGTGGGTAGGTCTGTCCACTGCAGCGCCCGGGAAGGGCCGTGTCCCGAGGGAGGGATGTGAGACCTGCGGATCAGGAGAACGTGGCAGGCCGGGGCGGCTCAGAGCGTCCACTAATGGCAGGGCCAGGGGTTCCCACGGCCGCTGAGAACGGGCTCCGGTGACCCGAATAACACGGAGTCTGAACTGACCACAAGAACGTCTGGTGTGGTGCAGTGGCTGGGGGGGGAGGCGTTGGGAGGAGCGTGGAGAGAGACCCCACGTGCTCGCCTGGGGCCCTCGGAGATGAGCACCACGGCCTCGGGCTTGAGTGGACCCGCGTGTCCCTGGATTGGAGAGTGGGCCAGGACGGGGCCAGCCGGCAGGGTCAGCCCTCGCTCCCTCACGGCCGCCAGCTGTGCGCCCCTTCTGAGACACGCGGAACATCCGAAAAGGTTTCCACGTCCCCACCAGAGAGCAAAGACAGAGGGAGACCCTCGGCCTCTGGCCTGTCCCCGCGGGATGAGAAGGACGCGCCAGAGGCTTGGCGCGGGCCCCGGGGACGGAAGGAGGCGAGAGCCCAGCCCCGTGGGCCACGCTGCACAGACTCCGGCCAGGCCGAGACCGTCAGGGTGGCACGAGCCGGGGTCGACGCTGAGGCCACAGTCCCCGGAACCTGCCGCCTGTGGTCCCGGCAGCCTGGGCAGCAGGTGACAGCTTCGTGCCTGGGCAGCTGTGCAGAAGGTGGCCACAGGGACCCGGGTCAGCCACCTCACCAGGGCCCAGACACCCGGGACCCTCACTCAGAGGACAGAGACGGCAGGGCCAGCAGGGACTGTGGGCAAGCTGAGCTGTCACCTGCCCGTCTCTGCCTGACTGTCACCCTGACTGTTCTCCTGACTGTCACCCTGTCTTTCCCCGTCTGTCTCTCCCGGTCTGTCTCCCCCTGTCTGTCTCCCCCTGACTCTCTCCCCCTGACTGTCTCTCCCCCCGACTCTCTCCCCTGACTGTCTCTCCCCCTGACTGTCTCTCACCCATAGGGGCCCAGAGACCTTGGGTGCCCCTGCAGGCGCCCGTCAGGAGGCTCAGGGCTGCCCAGAGGGGTGGATCAGGCTGTGGGGTAGCGGAAACACAACACGTCTGACCTCCAGGCTCGGAGCCAGGTCAGGGGCCCCAGGACAAGTCCCATAAGGGGCACTCACGACCTTCCCGACCATCCCATGCACAAAGGGGAAACTGAGGCTCCGGTGCCAAGTGGCCTCCCGGGGGCAGTGCAAGCCAGACCCCCTGGGAGGCCGAGGCAAAACCCCCCAGATCCCCACCCACCCCCAGGCCTTAGGAGGTCTTGCCTCGGCCCGGGCAGCAGCCCAGGGCCTGCCAAAGAGAGGAAGGTGGAGTCTGGGGACTCTTCCGGCCAGCACAGAAAACCCAGCCCAGTCCCCCGCCTCCCCTCGGCCCTGCCGAGCTCTCCGGCCGGCATCCTCCACCCGCCCGGCCCAGGTGCAGGGGGAGAAGCCGCGTTAGGAGGAAGCCAGAGGGTCCCGAAAGGCTGGGGGCTGAGTGGGAGGAGCACCCACAAATCCCCCTCGTGGCGTCTCCCCACGGAGCCCAGACCAGACATTTCTGAGGCTGAATTTATGCTTTAAGCCCTTTCACCCTCGCTGGAGAGCCCGGGACCACCGGGCTGCCCCGGGCACTGCCCTCGGCTTCAGGACAAGCCCGAGGCCTGAGACCGTGTCCCGGGGGCGGGGACGCCCGCCTCCAGCACCCGCTCTCGTGCGTGCGGCCCTGACCGCTCGTGGAAATTAAGGTGGAAAACACGTTTCCCGCCCCTGGGTCCCGGCTGCCCGATCAATGCCGCAGGGCTCACGCTCGATCAATGTGTCCGAGCTCCTGAAATTAAATCACGCCGCACGCATGCGCTGGCTGAGCACGCGTGGGGCGGGGGGCTGCCCGCTCGCCATCCACTGCAGCCCGAGCTCAGGGGAGACACCCGCCACGGAGGCTGCCCTGACACAGACCCTGGGGCGGAGCCCCCCAGTGCGGCCAGCGGGCTGAGGCTGGGCACGCCACCCGCTAGCGCCCGCCGGCTGCTGCTGGTGAATCTGGAACATTCTCGCCAGAGACGGGGCAGCCGCACGCTTGCCCGTGGCCTGTAAGTGTCTACTGTGCCCACCGCCTGCAACCGCGGGGCTGGGGGTGTTTTGCTTGTCTCTGGGCCCCTCGGGCTGTGCTGCAGAGGCCGGGCCCTGCGGTCGGGGGCGGTGCAGCCAGATACCCCTGGTGCCCGCCGGGAGGCCGGGCTGGGGGGCGCGTGGGGTGGCTATCTCTGCCACGGGCTCTGCCCCCTGTCCCGGCTGGCCCGACTGGAGGGGAGACGCGCCCACAGCTGCCCCGTGCCTGGCGCTCGGTGCCCAGCGGGCCCTGTCTCGGGTCTCGGCCGGAAGCTGCCCAGTTTATCCCGGCGCTGACCCTGTAGACGAGAGGCAGCCCCGCCCAAGGGAGAGGGGCCAGAGGACAGGAGGAGGCCCCGGGGACCTGGCACCAGCCTGCCCTGCCCCTTGCCAGGGCCCAGCCCTCCCGTGGGGCTGGAACAGAGACATGCAAGGCCTCCCTCGAGAGCCTCCGCCCCCCGCCCTGAGCCCTGGGCACCAGGTCCTGCTCGCAGGGACGGTGGAGGCGCTTCGGCCAACTGTCCTGATTCCAGGCTCCCGGCCGGCCAGAGCTTCGGGGGAGCCCCCTGCAGCGTCCGGGGCCTCGCCCCGCCTGTGTGCAGGGCTGGAGCCGCCCGGCCGGGCCCGCTGCCGTCACTGCCGCTCCTCCTCCCCACGACGGGTCCCAGACGGTTCCTCCTGAGGGCCACGAGGCCCTTCGCGGGGAAGCACAGGGAGAGGCCCGACCCGCTCCTGCCCTCCAGACTGTGTCGGCGACGCTGGGGGCGGGGTGGCAGGGCCGGGGGCTCACACGGGGCCTGCGGGAGGTCGGGATTTGAACCCTGGACACCAGCAGGGGTGGCCCCGGAGCAAAAACAAATTAGGAATAAGCGAAAGTGACCATCCCAGCCCGCCCAGGCTGCGGAGGGCCGGCCAGCAGGAGGCAGCGGGGAGGCAGCGTCACGCCGGAGAGTGACGCGGGGACCTTGAACTGGCTCCAAACTGTAACTCGGCTCCACGCCTGCCACACACATGTCAACCCAGGCAAGTCGGGGGCCGCGAGTCAGGCCCCGGCCAGCGGAACCTGCCCTGCCCACCGCATGCCCGGGGCCGGGGCGCGGAGCGGACACCTGTGGAGTCCTGAGAAGCGGCTGGAACTGGGACCCTCCGAGCCAGGCGGGGGACAGGGACCCACGGGAAGCCGGGGCCCGGGGCGCTGGGGCTCGAGGGAAGAGCAGGCTGCCGGCGCCCCACAGAGCTGCCCGGGCAGTTCCGGGCTGGCCGGCCACCCGCCCCAGGAACACGTGGACGCTGCCTCTGAGTCCCCTGGGCTAGCCTGGGAACAGGCCAGAGGCAGCCAGCGGCCGGCGCGGCTCTGCCCGACAGCCCCTGAGCACGGCCAGGAGTGGCCCAAGCACAGAGCGGGGAGCAGCCGCTGAGCACCGGGAGCCCAAACGCCGAGACCGAGATGAGAGCACGAGCGTGAAGGGCCTCCTCCTGCCGGCCCCCGGGGACGCTCTGCGTCCTGCACGCCCCACTCCTGGCTGGTCACTCGCGTGTCACGACGACCAAGCTTCCAGAGCGGAACAGCACAGGGCCACCATCCTGGACAGGAGGAGATGAAACGGGGGGACCCTGGGCAGGGAGGACCCTGGGCACGGGGAGGGGACCCTGGGCAGGGAGGACAGTGGGCACAGGAGGACCCTGGACATGGGGGGGGGCCTGGGCAGTGGGGCCCTGGGCAGGTGCCCCGGCTTCTCCCCACCCGCAGTCTCCTGACTCTTCAATGTTGGGTCCCAGGGGACCCCCTGCTTGTCCAAGGGGATGAGCCATAAGCCCCAGCTTCTCCTTGGGGCAGGAGCCCAGGGGACGCTGGTCAGGGCTCCCGCAACACGCAGGAGCAGCCGAGGCCGGCCAGAGGGCCCCTCTCGCTCTTCACCACACGCCCAGCCAGTTTCTCCCCAACACCCCGGCTGGAAGGGAGGGAGCCGGGTCCTGGGTGGACGTCGGCGCCTTGGGCCCAGGCACGGTCTCTGTCCCCGCACTCCAAGGCCTCTCGGAGGGTCATTCTGGGGAACGACCCACCCTGCGTCCTGCGTCTCAGACTCAGGAGTCCGCGATGCAAACTGACCCCTGCGTCCACTCTTCCCTGGCCCAGACCTCACTCTCTCCCACCGGCTGCTCGCACCTGTCCCGGAGCACGGCCTGCTTGCGGCCCAGCCTTTGCGTGGCGGTCTGGAGGGCGGCCCAGCCCACGTGTGGAGGCCCAGCCCACGTGTGGAGGCCCAGCCCACGTGTGGAGGCCCAGCCCCGCGTGTAGTGGCCCAGCCCAGGGGTGGAGGCACAGCCCGCATGTGGAAGCCCAGCCCCACATGTGGAGGCCCAGCCCCGCGTGTGGAGGCCCAGCCCCGCGTGTAGTGGCCCAGCCCCGCGTGTAGTGGCCCAGCCTGCGTGTGGAGGCCCAGCCCGCGTGTAGTGGCCCAGCCCCGCGTGTAGTGGCCCAGCCTGCGTGTGGAGGCCCAGCCCGCGTGTGGAGGCCCAGCCCGCGTGTAGTGGCCCAGCCCCGCGTGTAGTGGCCCAGCCCCGTGTGTGGAGGCCCAGCCCAGGGGTGGAGGCCCAGCCCGCGTGTGGAGGCCCAGCCCACGTGTGGAGGCCCAGCCCACGTGTGGAGGCCCAGCCCACGGGTGGAGGCCCAGCCCACGGGTGGAGGCCCAGCCCCGCGTGTGGCGTGGGCCGAGGCAGCCCTGGGCAGGCGTCCTCTGGCTGCCCTGAGGGTGGCGGGGGGAGGCAGCCCACACAGGCCTGTGCACTTGCCGGCCCCAGCCGTGCCGTGGGCCACGCGGGGTGGACGCGGGTCGTCTGCCGGCAGAGAAGACGGGACAGCCGCCTCGGAGGCAGTTTCCCCGGGGCCGGCCGTTCCCCGCTGCCTACAGGCGGGGCTGCCCCGAAGCACCTCCCTGGCACAGGCCGGCGGCCGGCCCCCAAGCCTGCAGGGTGCTTGCGGGCGAGTGGGCATGAAGCAGCCCAGACTGCCGGGGCCCTGCAGGCGGGGCTGCCCGTCCAGATGCCAGTCGGTCGGGCCCACAGCGTTTGCAAAGCGCCTTCTGGACGCCCGTGGGATTGTGGACAGGCGACCCCACAGCCCGGCGGGCTGCTCTGGTGCACTGTGCTCTCCCGGGAGCATGCAGGGGAGGACGCGGCCCCGCCCCGGCCGTGCCACAGGAAGGGGGCGTGGCCAGCCCTGGGGCCTGCACAGGAAACTGTGACACTTCCTCAGTCCCCAGGCCCCACGGAGCACGTGGACGCGCCTTCCCGCTGTGTGGGGACGGCCATGGGGCCCATCTGCACCTGAGCACTGGCAGCCCTGCAGCCCCCTGGGGAGAGCGCGGCTCCCCCCTGCAGCCACCTGGGGTGCCAGGAAACAGGCCCCAGGCCCACAGCACAGAGCCGCTCTCAGCACACACACAAAACCCAGCCTTCTTCCAAGCACACGTGGACACGCATGCATACACATGCACACATGTGTGCAGGATACACATGTATGTGTGCACACCTATTCACAAGTAGGTGTACACGTAGATGCAAACAGACACACATATTACATATACATGCATGCAGGCGTGTTTACATGCACATTACACACACACATGTGGATCTGTGCTTACACATGCAGGCATATATGTTAAATATGCACATGCGTGCAGAAGCATGTTTACATGCCCACATGGACGCAAACATGTACACACGGGAGCATGCACACACATGCACACACACCCTTCACAGGCTACGTCCCCCCTGCCGGTGTGGGGCTGAGACGCGCTTTGCACACAGCACACAGGACTGCCCGGGCCCCAGCCCCACCAGACTCCCACCAGCTCCCGCCCCAGGGCCAGCTCCCGCCCCCCCAGCCCTGAGTCCCCAGCCCTGGGGGCAGCCCCACCAGCCCACCCGACGCTGGCTCCCGCGTCCCGGGAAGCCCCTCTCGGCCGAGGAGCAGCTGCACCTGCAGGGCAGGGAGGCTGCAGCCCGGCAAAGCCCTCGGAGGAGACCAGGCCGGAGGGCGAGGGCGGGCGGGCGGCCCGAGCAGGACAGCCCCCGTGGGCCGGGCCGGGGGTCTCTCCAGCACGCAGACCCCCGCGGGCTGAGGCAGCACGAAAGCAAGAAGGGCTGTTTGGTCCCACCGGGGGACCCCAGCCTGCTCAGCAGCCCCGTGGACGCTGGCCTGGCCCCTCCAGGAAGGGGGCTCTGGAGGCGTGGCCGCAGCCGCCCCACTCGCCCCTGGGGTGCAGAGCCTGCGAGCCAGGGGGCCCCCAGGACCCGCGTCGGCAGAGCCCGGCGGAGCCGTGCAGAGGAGAAGTGAAACCCGGCTGCGAGCTGGCAAGCCGGCGGCGGCCATGAGGACGGGCACAGCTGCGCTCCTGCTGTGCGCCTGGCTGTGGGCCCCGGGCCGCGGGGGAGCCTGGCCCACACACACGGCCTGCAGCAGGGGGGACCTGCAGATACTCTACCAGAGCTGCGGTAGGTGCCGGCTGGCAGGGTGCTGGGTGCAGGGTGCTGGGTGCTGGGTGCCGGGTGTTGGGTGCTGGGCCTGCAGGCCCAAGTCCATTGAGGAGCCCGAGGGTCCCCAGGGCAGTGGGGTTTGGGTGTGGAGTGGCCGTGGCCGTGGGCGCGGGCGGCCCCCATCAGGGAAAGGCCCCCAGAGCCCTCTCTGCGCCCCCCCGACCACGCCCCACCCCCCCCCGGCTGCCAGGGACGGCCACGTCCAGGAGGACGTTTCTCCTCAGTCCTTCCTCTTCCTTCCCAGGCTGCCTTAGCACGCCCATACCCCACGGGAAGGACACACGAGCCCCAGAAGTGCCTGTGGGGGCCTCCTCCCTGCCCTGTCCTGTTCCCGTGGGGGACCCGTCCCACGGGCTCCAAGTCTGACACCGTCACCTGATTTAAGACCTTCATGTCACTGGGCGAGGGGCCAGCTCCACGCAGGGGTGGATGGTGCTGACACGGGGCCTGGGAGGTCAGCCCTGTCCGGAGTGGGTGCGGGGAGGGTTGGTGCTGTCTCAGTGGGGCGCGGGGCCCGTCCTCCGGCCCGTGCCAGGCTCCATTCTCGGCCGGGGGCTTCTCCCAGCTCTGTGCTCGGGGACGGCTCCCTCCGTGCTGGGGACACGCGGGGCGGCCCCACCAGAGGGTGTGCGGCCAACACAGAGACGACCAAGGAACGTGCCCTGAAGCATTTGCCGCCTGACTTCAGAGAGCTGCCCCCTCGGGTCAGTTCCAAAGCCAGGCCTAGGGTCGTGTCTTCCCGAGCGAAAGAGCGTCTGGGAAACACACGGCAGAACCAGAACAGTTGAGCAGAGACTACGCGGCTGACTCGGAGGAGGGCTCTCCGCACCTACTCCGACATAAAGCCACTGCCCCCCGGGTGCTTCTGGAGCAGGACGGCCAATTTAGAACCAAAAATGGATGAATAAGAATGGAAGGTTAAAAAATAAAAACTCCCACATGAATCTGCCGTTGCTCTGAGCAAGTGCTCTTCCTCCCGGGTTCTCTAACGGAGACGGTCCCGTGCTCTGCTGCGGTCAGAGGAACACCGTCACCACGCCCAGGAAGCAAGGCGGCACATACCCGCACGCTTCTGAGCTGGCCCTTAGCACAGGGAGCAGAACCGCGGCTGGGGGTGGAGGGAACCTGGATGCGGTGGTTCCCCACCGTCTGCCCCACTGGGGAAACGTGGGGGTGGAGCCCGGGCTGCAGGGGAGACAGCCCAGCCGCCCTGGGACAGGCAGAAGCTCGCTGGGGTGCATGCACTCACACCTCCCGGGCGCCTTCTCCACAAACCGGGCGCTCCTGTGGCCAGGGCCCGAGTCCCTCCCCCGAGCGAGCGGCTCCAGTGGGGCGGGGCCCCGTGGCTGCGGCCTGCCTGCGGGCACACACTCAGCTGGACCCGCCGTGTGCAGAGCGGGGACTGCTGGGCCCGGAGCCAGGCCCACAGCCGTTCTCCAAGCTCCTCTGTTCCTGGGCCGCTCTTGGCCCCCAAGGCCCACCGCCCCGGAGAGAGGGGCTGCTTTGCTATCGAGAGCCTCGGAGAGGAGCTGGGGCCCCTCACACGCCCGGACACGTCTCTGGGCGGTGCCCAGCTCCCGCCCCAGGCGGCGGGCGCCATCCTTCCTCCTCTTCCCAGACACTCCCGGGTCACCCGCGCACTCTGACCCCACCAATGAGGAGGAAGTCGTGGTCAGCTCGCACCAACCTCCGGGTCAGAGGTGGCCACAGTGACCTCAGTGGACAGTTCCGGGGCCAGGTCTTTCCCGCCCCGAGTTGGCCCCCGGAGCGTCATGCAGCCCGGGCTGAGTGAGGTCCGAGTGTAGGCTCCCGTCTGCTGACCCGCTCAGCTGAGGGGAGGGCGGGAAGGCCCAGCTGGGCGGCCCTGCCTCTGCCCTGCCCTGCCCTCAGCCTCCGGGGACACACGGAGCTCGGTGGCAGTAAGTGCTCCGTGCACGGCGGGAAGGCACTGCTTGCTCTGAGTCTTCTAGGACTAATTAAGTCAAGCACAAATTCCCACGGGAGAGTCATAAAAAGAATTCTGACACTACCCAGACTACAGCCACACACCCGCGAAGGAAGGGAGAGTGGCATCAGCCGGGAAGCACGCGGAGACGCTCAGCCACCTGCTCACAGCTTGGCGAGCAGGCGAAGGTGGGCGTGCTCTGGAAACCGGCTGGGCTCCGTCTGCAGCGAGCACTCAGACTGAGAACCCAAGACTAGCCTGCAGAAGCACAGAACCCAGCAAAGACTCTCAGAAAGGGGCTGGCCGGAGACCTGAGGGAAAACGGGCCCAAAGCCCCGAGATGCCAGTCGGGGCGAGTGAAGACTCGGCCGGTGCCTGGGAAGGAGGGAGGGGGACCAGCTCGGCCCTCCCGGGAGCAGCCCACCAGGCGGCAAACGGAGACCAGGCTGCACCGGGCTGATGAGGGGCCGGCCCGGAGGACCCTCAGCCTAGCCTCGTCCCGCCGGGTCAGGAAGAGGCCCTCCCAGCCACTGGCAGGCTAGAGCCAAACAGGGTCTCGGGGGCTGTGGCCAGCGGCCGGAACCCCTGCAGCCGCCCTGGGGCCAAGCTCGGGGTCCAGGGGAGCAAGAAGACAGCTGGCCCGTCGGTGCTGGAAGCCGCATCCCTGCACGCCCCCTGCTCAGGGCAGATCCCCCGGGAGGGAGGAACTGGGAGCAGGGCTCACTGGGAGCCGGGGGAGGCCCTGCCCCACGGATGACGCAGACAAGTGTGGGAGGGCAGGCGGCAAGGACAGGCCGGGGAGCACCAGGGACGGGCCGGGGGAGCACCAAGGAGGGGCCGGGGAGCACCAGGGAGGGGGTCCTTGTTCTTCTTGGGTAAAGATGGTTAGCGTCCCGAGTGAGAACACCAGTACCTGTGTGTCGGACCGCATGGTGAATACAACCCACACTGCAACCCTGGACTTGTGGCATGTTGAACTGGACACTGACAGAGGCCGAGAGGGTGACTCTGACGTCAGGAAGTGCTTCTGTGGCCGCAGTAATGGATAGCTAGTACGGAGAGAGACAGAGACAGAGGGACAGAGTGAGAGCGAGAGCGAGCGGGAGAGAGCTGGAAAAGTTCGACAGTGAGTTTGGTTCAAGTATTCATGTTAAAAAAATCTTGAGGGGGGGCTGGAGCGATAGCACAGCGGTGGGGGGGCGTTTGCCTTGCATGTGGCCGACCCGGGTTCGATTCCCAGCACCCCATAGGGTCCCCTGAGCACTGCCAGGGGTGGTTCCTGAGTGCAGAGCCAGGAATGACCCCTGTGCATCGCCGGGTGTGACCCAAAAAGAAAAAAAAAATCTGCAAGGTAGAGGGGGCCGGAACCACAGTGCAGCAGGGAGGGCACTTGCCTTGCACGCGTCTGACCTGAGTTTGACTCCCAACACCCCACACGGTTCCCCAGGCACCGCCAGGAGTGACTCCTGAGCAGAGGCAGGGCCGGGAGTGTGCCCTGAGCACCACCACTCCCCCCGAAACCCCTCCAGGGTACTAGAAACCTAGAAAGTGGGTGTATAACTGCTGAACTCGTGTTTAAACGTAACACTGCAAGGAAGGCGAGAGGTGAACAGAGAGGGAGGAAGGGCGGGAAGGTCGGGACGGGGAGAAGAAAATCTGGAGAGGAGACAGGCCTTGATCTGCCCGAGCTGCCGTGCAGAGGAGACGAGTAAGCTGAAGCCCGGAAGACGCCTCGTGGGAACTCGGTTCCTCTCTTTCCTCCCAGCTGCTGCAGCTGTGGTGACGGGGTCTCCACGCCAGGCTCACGTCTGCTCATGTGAGGAGACACCCTCGCACCTGCTCGCGCGGGGCTGGAGCACCTCACACGTGGCCCCAGGGCCGCTCTCCGGGCCGTCACGGCGGTGCCCGCGGCTGCTGGGTGCTGGCACTGCGCACTCCCGTGGGGCGCAGCCTGGCCCCCTGCAGAGCCACCGGAGCTTGGCACATGTGGGAGGCAACAGGCCAAGTTCAGGCCCGCGTGCTCTCGGTCTTCTGTGTGGCCACACCCGGCGGAGCTCAGGACTCACTCCTGGTGGGGCTCCTGGGGTCCCTCAGAGGTGCTGAGGGTCAAACCCGGGTCAGCGCGTGCCGTGGAAGTTTCCAGCACTCCGGCCACCCAGGACCCCGGGCTGAGTTCCAGGCACCTGCTCTTTCGGTCTTTCAGGGGGAAACGTCCCTCACAGGTTCTGCAGAGAACCTCGGGTTCGACTGCCTCACAGTGGGACTGTCCCCTCTGACACAACAAACAGGGCGGGCGGCCCCCACACTTCCACCCTGCACCGCCGGAAGGGCCCGGCCAGCAGGGTGAGGTGAGAGACAGGACAGACGTGACAGGCAAGAGGCACGCTGCGGTCACACCCGATCGAAAGACCATCCATGGAGTTAGTGACTTGGTGACTCGGTACATCACTCCTGCCTCGGCGCCTGGTGGGCTAGTCCCGGTGGGTTCTGTGCCGGCGCCTGTGTGAGCAGACTTCGCACCTTCTCTGTTCCCTGGAGATTTGGTTGCCTCCAGGGGCTGCCAGACTCTGCGGGATTCTCCCCATCTCCCCTGGAGAGGGCTGCCCCCTCGGGGTCCGGCCAGGCTAGCCGCAGCACCGGGCGGGCAGAGGGTGCAAACCTGACCGCCCGTCTCCTTGGCAGATCCTTTCCAAGACTTTGGCTTTTCGGTGGACCAGTGCTCCAGACAACTAGCGTCCAATCCCAAAATTCGATTCGGACTCATTCTGAGTAAGTAAAGGCTGGGGGCGGGACAGCGGCCTCACAGGAGCCCTGGGTGGACCCCGGGGCCGTGCCCCTGGAGCCAGCGCCATCGTCTTCCTTTCCTCCTCCGGGGAGCACCCAGGACGAGCACAGCCCTGGCTTCAGGCTGCGGTTTCTTCCAGGGAGATTCCAGGCACTCTTACGGCGGCACCAGGCCCTCCAGCCAGTTTGCCCAGCAAAAGGCGAGCACTTTGCGCCTAAGCGGCGAGTCTTCCCAGGACAGAGCTGCCTTGCAGTTCCCGCAGTGGCAAACTAGTCTAGCGCCAACCCAGGGCCTGTGCATTCACAGGATTTCGTTTCCCCAAAAGCTCGTGTCGGCTCTGAAGGCTGGACAAGAGCAGCGGCTTCCTCCGGTCTGCTCCGACCCAGGGACGGGGAGTGAGGGCCGCCCGCCGCCCGCCTCCTGGTGGACCCGCGGCAGCGGCTGGCGTCTCCTCCTCAGTGCAGTCCCAGCCACAGGGCCGGACACTGCTCGGACTTGGTCGAGCAGAACACGGGGCGTTCCCGGGGCTCTGGAGAGAGAGCAGGAGAGGCGGGAGGGAGGGAGGGAGGCCCACCCCACGCGGCCCAGGAGGGTGGGCTGTCACGGGCTCTCAGAGGGCAGAGCAGGCCCCTCTGTGCAGCTCGACCAGTGTCCTGCCCCCGGCTGCAGGAGAGGACATCCGGAAGCTGCTCCTGGAGCTGGCGCTCTTCTCCAAGGGGACGCCCATGTTCAACTTCTCCTACCCCATCTGCGAGGAGGACCAGCCCAAGTTCTCCTTCTGCGGGCGAAGGAAGGGGGGTAAGTGGCCTGTGGGCCTGGCAGCGGCCCCGCCTGACATGCCAAGGGCCACACCCCTCCCTCCCCCCTCCTCCTCCCTCCTTCCCTCCTCCTCCCTCCTTCCTTCCCTCCCTCCCTCCCTCCTCCTCCCTCCCTCCTTCCCTCCCTCCCTCCTTCCTTCTTCCTCCCTCCTCTCTCCTTCCTTCCATCCCTCCTTCCCTCCTCCCTTCCTCCCTTCCATCCCTCCTCCGTCCCTCCTCCCTCCTTCCTTCCACTCTCCCTCCTTCCTTCCATCCCTCCTTCCTCCCGCCCTCCCTCCTTCCTTCCCTTCCGCCCTCCCTCCGTCCTCCCGCCCTCCCTCCTCCCTTCCATCCTCCCTCCTTCCTTCCCTTCCGCCCTCCCTCCCTCCTTCCTCCCTTCCGCCCTCCCTCCTTCCTCCCACCCTCCCTCCTTCCTTCCCTTCTGCCCTCCCTCCTTCCTCCCGCCCTCCCTCCTCCCTTCCATCCTCCCTCCTTCCTTCCCTTCCGCCCTCCCTCCCTCCTTCCTCCCTTCCGCCCTCCCTCCTTCCTCCCGCCCTCCCTCCTTCCTTCCCTTCCACCCTCCCTCCGTCCTCCCGCCCTCCCTCCTTCCTTCCTTTCTGCCCTCCCTCCTTCCTTCCCTTCTGCCCTCCCTCCTTCCTCCCGCCCTCCCTCCTCCCTTCCATCCTCCCTCCTTCCTTCCCTTCCGCCCTCCCTCCCTCCTTCCTCCCTTCCGCCCTCCCTCCGTCCTCCCGCCCTCCCTCCTTCCTTCCCTTCTGCCCTCCCTCCTTCCTCCCGCCCTCCCTCCTCCCTTCCATCCTCCCTCCTTCCTTCCCTTCCGCCCTCCCTCCTTCCCTCCCGTCCTCCCTCCCTTCCCTCCTCCACCCACCCTTTCTCCTTCCCGCCCCTCCCTCCTTTCTCTCCCTCCCTCCCTCCCTCCCCCTTCTCCTCCTTCGCTCCTCTCTTCTCCCCTCCTCCCACCCCTCCCTGAGCACCCCCGGGACGCCTCTCAGCTGAGGATACACAGGATCCCCCTGCCCAACGTCACTTCCGACCGCTCTGTCACTTCCTGCCCGCCACGCCAACGTCACTTCCGCCCGACGTCACTTCCGGCGGGCGCTGCTCGGCTGTTGGGAGCCGTCTCGGCGCCTCGTCTCCGCGCCGGCTGACGCGGCGTCGCCTCTCTGTGTCCCCTCAGAGCAGATCTACTATGCCGGGACTCTCGAACTCCCCCAGTTCCAGGTCCCCCAGGTGAGTGGCCCACGGCCCTGCGCCTGCCTGCGCGACCCCCAACCGCCCGGCCTCAGAGCGCCCTTCTCGAACCTTCGAGAACCCTGGCACCCGCTCAGGCCCCGCCCGCCATGGCCCCGCCCAGTCCTGGCCACGCCCCCGCCCAGTCCCGGTCATGCCCACTACTGGCCCCGCCCTCACCCCACCCTGGCTCTACCCTCACCTGATACTGGCCACGCCCACTCCCCCACCCCACCCTAGCCACGCCCTCGCCCCATCCTGGTCCCACCCTAGCTTGATACTGGCCACGCCCACTCCCCCTCCCGCTCCCACCCTCACCCGACCCCCCCCCCCACCCGACACTGGTCACGACGCCCACTGCCCCGCCCTCACCCTGGCCATGCGCCCGCCCCATCCTGGTCCCACCCTCACCTGATACTGGCCACACCCACTGCCCCACCTCACCCGACCCTGGCCACGCCCCCGCCCCATCCTGGCTCTACCCTCACCTGATATTGGCCACGCCTCCTGCCCCACCCTCACCCCACCCTAGCCACGCCCTCGCCCCATCCTGGTCCCACCCTAGCTTGATACTGGCCACGCCCACTCCCCCGCTCCCACCCTCACCCGACCCCTCCACCCGACACTGGTCACGCCCACTGCCCCGCCCTCACCCTGGCCACGTGCTCGCCCCATCCTGGTCCCACCCTCACCTGATACTGGCCACACCCACTGCCCCACCTCACCCGACCCTGGCCACGCCCCCGCCCCATCCTGGCTCTACCCTCACCTGATACTGGCCACACCCACTGCCCAACCCCACCCGACACTGGCCACGCCCTTGCCCGACCCTGGTCACGCCCTCGCCCCATCCTGGTCCCACCCTCGCCTGATACTGGCCACACCCACTGCCCCGCCCTCACCCGACCCTGGCCACGCCCGCTGCCCCGCCCTCACCCTTCCAGGCCCTTCTGGAACCTTCTGGGCAGCAGAGGACTTTGTGACCTGCTCCTAAGGACAGACTCCCCCCCTCTGTCCAGGTCCGCGTCCGACTTCCTGCCCGTCTTCTCCAGCCCCCTTGGAGAGGGACTCGCAGGGGCGGAGGGCAGCGTCCTCCCTCCCCGCCGGGCTTTCCGGGGCCGCCCCCGACCGGCCGCCTCCCTGCTTGTCCTGGGTGCGAGCCTGGGCCAGCGTGGACGCTCCCTTCCGGGCGGAGGGTCGCGCGTGTCCCCAGAGGGCCGGGCCGCGTGGGTGCTTCCCCGTCCTGGGTGTGGCGAACCTCCGTGCGGGCGGGGGCCTGTCCCCCCCAGCTCTCCCCGCGGGGTTCGGCCGTGTCCCTGCAGGCCCCCGCCCAGGCCTCTTGCTCCCGGCCCTAGGCCCCCGCCCCCCGCGCCCCCAGCCGCCCGTGGCCGTGACGTCACCCCTCCTCCCGCAGGGCGAATACCAAGTGCTGCTGCAGGTGTCCGGCGAGCACCGCGCCCCCGTGGCCTGCGCCAACGCCACCGTCCTCGCGCTCTGAGTCCGCCGCGGCCCCGTCCCCTCCGCACCGCGCCCGCGCCCGCGCCGAGATGGCCCGGCTGCGCCTGCTGGCCGCGTCCCGGGGCCCCGGGCTGCGCAGCGAGACCCCGCCCTGCAGATGAGGCCCGAGGACCGAGAGGAAGACAGCGGCCCGGGGGCGCCTCCCTCCCCGCCCCGCCCGAATAAAGGCCTCCGCGGCGTGCCCGCGCCCCGGCCCGCGTGTCCTCTGTCCTCCCCGCGCAGCCTGGGAGCAGCCCACACGTGGACTCAGGGCCGCGGAGGGCCTGTCGCGCCTGTCTGCTCCCCGGGCACCGCCGGCAGCTGTGCCCAGTCCGGGAGGCCAGGGGCAGGCTGGCACGGCCTGGGAACAGGGTCCTCCCCCGATGCGCACGTGGGGCCCGGCTGCAGGGGGGCGTGTGCACGGGACAAGGGGGCTGCTGGTGGGTGGGGCGGAAAGTGAACCCTGCGGTGTCCTGGGGGCCACGCGACTTACCTGCACCCCCATGGAGGGGGCACTCGTGTCACGCCCCCGCCTCCCGGGCGGCAGCCTCACCTGCGTGCCCCGTGGAGACTCCACTGGCGAAGGGGCCATCCCTGGCCTCCCGCCCTGCCCCACTGCTGGGAGCAGGGTTGGCCCAGCTGCGGGGGAGCTTGCGTCTGGTGGGAGAGCTGTGGGCCCCGGGCCCCCTGCACCTGCTGACCCTCACGTGCCTGTCCTGTGCTCAGGTGCGCCCCTGACTGATGGGTGCACACGGGGGCACACAGGGGTCACCGCAGGAGATCCCACTAGACCCGTGGGCTTCTCCCTTTGTTTCCCAAGTCGTGGGTCCTGGTGGCTGGAGCAGAGGGGTCACCGCACCCGCGAGAGCCCTACTAGCCGCCAGCCTCGCCGCTCCTGTCTGCACACCACAGACCAGGGTCCGAGCACCACACACATGTGCGAGAGCCACAGACCAGTGTGGGAGACACACACACACACACACACACACACGTGAGCCCCACCCCCGTGCTGGAGCACAGCCACGTGCACAGGCCCAGCTTGGGAGGCTGTGTGTCCCCCCCCAGCCAGGCAGGGACACAGGGGACCCCCGAGCCCCACCAGGAGGGGCCCCACACCATTGGGAGGGGCAGGAGATGGCAGCGGGCTAGCACGGGCCTTCACGCCTGGCCCCCGGCCCGCCCGGGCACGAGGCGGGCGCAGAGCAGGGAGCACCGGGCAGTTTGGCGGGCCCAGTTCCCAGCTTCAGCAGACGCTCATCGGAGGCAGGGGGGCCCTGGGCAGCCCCTCGGCGTCCGCCGTCGCACAGACCCGCTCACGCTCGATCCTGAAGCCTCGGTGCTCCGCAAAGGCGAGCCCGGCCCGGCCCCGCCCTCCCAGCGCTTTGTTCTGGGAGCGCGGCAGGAAGGGCTCCTTATCTGGGCCGCGCAGAGGCCCCTCGCAGAGACTGTCCGAGGGGAAGGAAGGAAGCGGGGTTCCCGAGCAGGCCAGCACGCCGCGCCTGCTCGCCCAGCCCAACCCACATGTGCTCCCGCGAGGGGGGCACGAGAGGCACTGGCTCTGTCCCTGGCATGACATGAGGAACGGGCCCTGAGCACTGCCAGATGAGCACTTCTGAGTGGGAGGCTCGGGGAGCTGTTCTCAGCATCCTGTGTGTCGGGACGCTGGGCGTGCTCCCAGCCACACGGAGGGCCTGACAGGAGGCCGGGAGAGGAGCGGGGGCGCCCAGGAAGGGCCCGGTTTCCAGCGGGAGGATAGAAGGTTCCAGAAAGGCAGGTGACACGTCCTCCCGGAGCCCTCCCTGGGCCGTGCCCGGCCTGCTCCTGTCTAGGGTCAAGCCTGCGTTTCCTGGACGCTCTTGCCGGCCCAGACGTCCTTCCCCAGTGCCCGGGGCTGGAGGGTCCCGGCAGCAGTCGGGCGGTCACCAGCCTCGCCCACTAAGTGGATATGGGCTGTTTCCTGCCGTGTGGAGCCCCCCGAAGCCCACGGGCCCACGAGGTGTCTCAGGTTTAGGCTCTCATTCCGGCTGAAAGCTCGGCAGCCTGCTGGAGGCGGTGTCTGAAACGCGTGTGTCCAGAGCGGTGGTGGTGCTCGGCTGGCCCCTGCTCTGTCCTGAGTCTGGAGTCTCTGCCTGGGCAGATGCGTGCCAGGCGGGGTGGGCCCGGGGCTCACGGGCCGGGGGGCCTCTCCTGGGCCCCTTGGCTGCAGCCACTTCCAGCCGCCTGCAGACAGTCATTCCCAGGACCAGGTCAGGGGACCCGGGAGGACAGGGCCCAGCTCCGGCTGGAGGGTCCCCGCAGTGCTCCTGCACCCGGCAGCGGGGGGGTCTGGCCCTCACGGCGTCAGGAGTGACTCGCGTGTGCCCCCCGCCCCCGGAAGGTCCCGCAGAGCCTGGGCCTGGCGTCCCGCCCGCGTCCAGGCCGGGCAGCTGCCTGTGGAGAGGCAGGAGGGGCCGGAGTCAGCCCAGACCCGCGTCCAGGGCCCGGGCCCTCCCCACCTCCCTGAGACAGCGGCTCCCCTCGCCTCCGGCCGGCCGTCAACAGCCCCCCCCCCTCCGCCGCCCCTGGGCTCACCCGCTGGTTCAGGGCTCCCGACGGAGCCTTCCGGAATGTCCTCAGGAAACAGCCCCACCGCCAGCCCCGCGGTGCCACACCCACCCCTGCTCCGTCCTGCAGATGCTGCCCCGACTTCCCGGTCACTTCCGACAGGAAGATCCCCCTGGAGTGGGGGCCTCAGACTCCCGCAGGCCCCTCCCTGGGGCCGGGCTCTGCGCCCCCTCCCTCGGGCGTCCCAGCTTAGGGGCTGAGACAGGGCGGGCTCCTGGGCCCAGCGGCCGGGCTCCCGGGGCCGCCCAGCAGGGGGCAGCCGCGGCCAGCGAGAGGCGCCCAAACAAGCTGACCTGGTCCTGCAGATGCAGTGTCTGTGCTGCGGGCGGCAGCCGGCCCATCAGTTTCCCCAAAGTGCAGTGTGGGCGGGCCACTCCCCCCATGCACACGCACACGCACACGTGCACACAGGCACACGGCTCCCTCAGCAGAGGGGACAGGGCAGCCCCACCCGCCAGCCCAGGAAGGCCTGGCCTGGGGCCCCGTGAGCGGGTGGGTGCCTGCGTAGGCGCCCCTGGCAGGCCGGGGTGGGGGGGGACCCCGACCACGCTGCCCTCGCACAGCTCAGAGAACAGGTGTGGAGGGGACCCCGGGGTGGGGGGGGCCTCCTGCCCTTCCTCACGGGCCAGCAGGGGCCAGCCTGGCTGGGGGCCAGGTTTGCTCACCAGGACGCAGGCAGGCCAGCGAGCACAGGGCGGGAGCTCCAGGCTGGACGGCGGTGGGTGGACGGGCTGAGGGTGGACGGGCTGAGGGTGGACGGGCTGTGGGTGGATGGGCTGAGGGTGGACGGGCTGTGGGTGGATGGGCTGTGGGTGGACAGCTGAGGGTGGACGGGCTGAGGGTGGACGGGCTGTGGGTGGATGGGCTGAGGGTGGACGGGCTGTGGGTGGATGGGCTGTGGGTGGACAGCTGAGGGTGGACGGGCTGAGGGTGGACGGCTGAGGGTGGACGGCTGAGGGTGGACGGGCTGAGGGTGGAGAGCTGAGGGTGGACGGGCTGAGGGTGGACGGGCTGTGGGTGGACGGCTGAGGGTGGACGGGCTGAGGGTGGAGAGCTGAGGGTGGACGGGCTGAGGGTGGACGGGCTGTGGGTGGACGGCTGTGGGTGGATGGGCTGTGGGTGGACGGCTGAGGGTGGACGGCTGAGGGTGGGCGGGCTGAGGGTGGAGAGCTGAGGGTGGACGGGCTGTGGGTGGACGGGCTGAGGGTGGACGGGCTGAGGGTGGACAGCTGTGGGTGGACGGGCTGAGGGTGGACGGGCTGAGGGTGGACGGGCTGAGGGTGGACGGCTGTGGGTGGACGGGCTGAGGGTGGACGGCTGTGGGTGGATGGGCTGTGGGTGGACGGCTGAGGGTGGACGGCTGTGGGTGGACGGGCTGAGGGTGGACGGCTGTGTGTGGTAGACAGTCTTGCTGGAATCTAGCTGGCCTTCTCACCGTCGCTGGATTCCCACAGCAGGTTTGTTCCCTGGCCTGCCTGCAGGCAGCCCCCAGGGGACGCCTGGGCTGGTGACCACAGGCTCAGCACTGCCCCCACCCTCCAGGCCGCGGGCCCAGGAGCTAAAGACCAGCCCCAGACAGGAAGGAGGTGGCAGGCGGCCCCGAGCCAGCAAAGGGGCAGAGCAGGGCAGCCCTGGTCCCGTCCCCCACACAGGCCCGCTGCCCCCTCTCCCCCACCTGGGCCCCAGAGACGGAGGGGCCCGAGGGAACGAGAAGGGTCCAGTGCTCCCTCCTGGTGCTCCCTCTGGCGTCCACGGCCCCTGCCCCGGCCCCTCTGCCCTCGGGCCTGGCACGGGCAGGTTTGTGGGCAGAGTGGAAGTGCTGGGTGGGCAGGGCTGCGGGGGTGGCCCTTGGCAGGAGACACCAGCTGCAACCCCCACCTGCCCCTTTCCAGGGAACACCAGGCAGACAAGCGGGCGCGGGGCAGGCACTGCGGGCCCTTCCCTCCCGGGGTGCTGCGTGGACACACGGGGCCGCACCCAGCCCGCGGTGAGCCCATCTCCAGCCCTGCCCGGAGGGACAGGCACAGGTGCCCGAGGCCTTGCTCCGGGCCCAGGCCCCCGCGGGACCAGCACTGCGGCTGCACGAGGAGCCCAGCCGAGGACACGGGCAGGCCGTGTGCGTCAGGGACACGGAGGGCAGGGCCGACAGGAGCGGCCGCCCGGGACAGGTGGGCCTCGGCCCGCTGGGCACTGCCACCAGGGCACGCAGAGGCCAGGGAAAGACTCTCCCGCGGGCCTCAGAGCGCACACAGCGGGCGGCCCCAGGCGTGGCAGCCCCAGCCCCGTGTCTGTGCACACGGGCCGGCTCTGGGCAGGGGGCGGCACTTCCCGGACAGCACACCCAGCATCCCGGTGTCCGGTGGACAGAGGCTCCGGGCAGATTCCAGCTGGAGACTCGGGCTGGGCCGCAGGGGACGAAGGGCTGCAGATGAGCCAGCCCGGGGGCAGCCGGCCGGAGCAGCCGGGCACTGGGACTCAGGGACGAGCCCGGCCAGGAAGCTGCGCGTCCAGCAGAGGGAGGGCGGTGCCAGCACAGGACTCCCGGCTGCCCGCCTGAGGCCCCGGGAGTGTCCTGACCCCACCCCCGTGTGAACACTCTGGGGCTGGGGCCCGCCCCCCTTCGTGGCTTCTCGTGACGTCGCCGTCCCCAGCCGGCCGCAGGAGGCCGAGGGGCACAGGGTCAGCGGGGACACGGCTGTGCATCCCCCGCCCTGCCAGCCCCCAGCGAGGGGAGCTCGGGTACCCCGGGGCCGTCCACACCGCCAGAGGCTAGAGCAGGGGCCGCAGACAGGCAGCGGCCCCGGGGCCACACAGGGCGGGCTGGGAGAAGGAGCCGACCAGCCCCGGGGACACTGTCTAGCACCCGGGCTTGGGGCGGGGGTTCCAGGACACACGTGCAGCCCAGGCCGAGGGCAGTGGGCCGGTTCCGGGGCCTGCAGAGCCCCTGCACCTGGAATCCTGACCTGCTGACCCAGGCCCAGCCCCGCTGCCGACTCTGGACGGGACTGGGCCCAAATTGGGATGTGAACCTGTATGTGTGTGTGTGTGTGTGAGCGTATGAGTGTGTGAGTGTATGTGTGTGAGCGTATGGGTGTGAGTGTGTATGGGTGTGTGAGTGTATGGGTGTGAGTGTATGGGTGTGTGGGCATATGGGTGTGTGAGTGGATGGGTGTGTGAGTGCATGTGTGTGAGTGGGTATGTGAGTGTATGTGTGTGACTGTATGGGTATGTGAGTGTATATGTGTGAGTGTGTGTATATGGGTGTGAGTGTATTGGTGTGTGAATGGGTGTGTGCGCATATGGGTGTGTGAGTGTATGGGGATGTGTGTATGTGTGTGAGTGTATGGGGGGTGTATGTGTGAGTGTATGGGGGGTGTATGTGTGAGTGGGGATGTGTGTATGTGTGAGTGTATGGGGATGTGTGTATGTGTGTGAGTGTATGGGGATGTGTGTATGTGTGTGAGTGTATGGGGATGTGTGTATGTGTGTGAGTGTATGGGGATGTGTGTATGGGGGGGTGTATGTGTGAGTGTATGGGTGTGTGAATGTGGGTGTGGGTGTGTGAGTGGCCTGTGTGTGAACATGAGTGTGAGTGCGTTTATGTGCGTGTGTGTGCATGTGTGTGCGAGTTTCTGTGCACGTGTGTGCGAGCAGTACACCCACCTGCAGGCTCACTCCCCGGGGCCCTGAGCCCATCGTGTCCGCTGACGGCTCCCGGGTGCCCTCTGTCTCGCCCGCGTCCACTCTGCCCGTCCGTCTGTGACTCTCCCCAGAGCCCGTGGGGTCCGTGTGTGCGCCGGGGAGCCTGCCGCCTCCCCGCCCAGAGAGAGCCGAACCCAGCCCGGCGCCCGCCGCGTTGCCCACGGGCCTCTGGTCCCGCACCCGCGCCCTTACTTCAGCCTCTCAGCAGGGCCCTGCACCCCCACACACCCGGGAGATGGGCAGGACCCTGGGGCCCCCGTAGGCGGGGGTGCCACCCTCCTGCCTCCCACCTGGCTAGTGGAGCTGGTCGGGACACAGCAGACGTGAGGGTCAGCAGGGGGTGAGGGGCAGAGGGACGGGCGCCGGGACCTCCCCGAGGACCTCGCCTGACATGCACAGGCCCGCGGCCACACCAGCAGCCCCGCTCGCTTGGGTGCCCAGTCCCGGGAAGCACAGGGAAGGGTGGGTGTCCCTGGGCTCCTCCCTCGGCCTCCCGGCCCCAGGTGGACACCGGCTCCGCGCGCAGCCGTGGACTCTGGCCGGGGCTGAGTCCGGGCCTCTGCCTTACCAAACATTAACCCCTGAGCCACGTCCGGGCGAGGGTCTGCTCCGCGGGCCTCGGGGTCTCCTGGGGCCTGCGAGGGAGGGGGGGCCCTCGCCGGCGTCGGCAGGGAGGCAGGGCGGCCAGGAGAGGGCAGCAGGGTCCCGCCAGCGCCGCCACCCCCACCCGCGAGATGCTGCCTCAGCGAAACGCAGAGGGCGGGGCGCCCCTCCCTGCACCCCGCCCCCAGCCTGAGCCGCCTCGGGCGGGAGCCGCCTTGGCACCCTCAGCCGCTCTGGAGGACAGAGAGGACCAGGATGCCCGGGAGAGGGGGCGGGGCGGGGCCCAGAGGAAGGAGGAAGCGGGGCCTCTGCTGAGACCGTTGGTGCCCCGCCAGCCACAGAACCCGGCGCCCCTCCCCCGCCCCTCCATCGCAGCCCTTCTCGCCTCTGCCCCCCGCAGGGCGCCCCTGCCCACTCCGCAGCCTTCACCTGCACGGCCTGCCTGAGCCCCCAGGGGCCACTCCCCGTCTCCCCAGTCCAGACCCCGCAGGGGGGCCACAGGCGGGACCCCCGAGGGGCGAGGGGGCAGGGCAGGGTCACCCCGAGTCGGGGCAGGTCCCTTCGCCTCCCTCCTCCCTCCTCGTCCAATCCCACGGCTGCAAGGGACGGGGACCAGGACACGGGCTGGGGACGAGCTAAATATAGCCCCCAGCTCACGCGCCGGAGCCCGAGTGCCTGGAAGGGGCAGCGCCCGGGGAGAGGCCAGTTCCTGCCCACCCGTCCACCAACACGCAGGGCGCGGACACGGGGCGCCGGTCTCTCCCACGGCCAGCACCCAGGGGGAGGGGCAGACTCAGCACCTCGGGTGCTCGGGAACCCGGCCCAGCACGAGCTGAGAGTCGGCCCAAGGGCCAAGGCCAAGAAGGCGTGTGAGGGCCGGGGCAGCCCGTGGACAGGCGGCCACTCTGAAGCTGGGGCGGGAGGGTCCGCGCGGCTGCTGCTCTGAGCACAGCCTGCTGGGCAGGAAGCCGGAGCCCACCTCCGCCCCCACCTTCGGCAGGGCACCGTCCCCCCACTGCCCGCGTCTGAATCACCCCATAACCTTTGACCAGGTCTGTGTTCCGTTCAGACAGGTGCTGCCTGAGCAAGCCCCGCCCCCACGCACACACACATGCGCACACATGTGAATACACGCATGCACGCACGCACACACTCACGCGCTGCTGAGCAGGCCGGCAGGTGTCACATTCCCGGCGGTGTGAGGCCAGGCCACGGGGCGTCCTCTCCTGAGACACACCTTCCCTCTCCCGCCCCGTAGCCTCCACGCTCACGTGGGATCAGGACACAGAAAGGCTTCGGGCAAAGTGTGTGGGGGAAGCAAAGAAGAGGCAGAAGCCGGAGGGGAGAGGGCCAGGAAGGAAGCCTAGTGGGCAGCACAGGGCTGCTGGCGGGGGCAGGGAGGGGGGCACTTTGGGGAGCAGACGGAACCATGCACGGGCACTGGAGGAGTCGCTGTGGAGATGGACAGACGCCTCTCAGGATGAGGAGCAGCCCGGCCAAGCCACCTGGCCAGGGCTGTCCTAGGGCCCGCCGGGGAAGCCACGGGGACGGGCCCTGGCCAGGACACACGGGCCGCCGGGCACTGGCAGGCACCCTGTCTCCAGCGCCTGGTCCGGGACGCTGGCCCACAGCCCTCGCCAGCCCCTCCTGTTAACGGACAGTCGCTCTTAAAGCGCCACCTTCCCCGCAGAGACCCTCTGGCTGCACACCAGGCCGGGCCGGCGGGCGACGCTCGAGCCTGCGGGGAGACCCCGAGCGCCACGGCCCCAGAGCCCACACTCCGGGCCTGGAGAGAGACGGGGAGAGAGGCGAGCGTGTGCGAGGGGCCGTGGCTTCCCGGCTGCTCTGCCCCCCCAGGCACAGCACCTCCAAGGGGCAGCCGCCCGCCAGCAGCAGCCTGAGGAGGGGCCGGAGAGGTCAGGGGTCGGGAGTGGTGACCACAGCTGCGTGGTTCGAGGTTGGGGCTTCTGGGCAGACCCGGCCCCGGGTCTACGTCACAGGGAAGTAAGTTGTCCCCAGAGGACTGTTTTGTTTGTTTTTTTGGGGGGTCACGCCCAGCGATGCACAGGGTTTACTCCTGGTTCTACACTCAGGAATTACTCCTGGCGGTGCTCAGGGGACCATATGGGATGCTGGGATTCGAACCCGGGTCGGCCGCGTGCAAGGCAAACATACTACCTGCTGTGCTATTGCTCCAGCCCCCCCCAGAGGACTGTTGATCAGGTGATGGTCAGCCCGTCAGAGCGGCCCCCTCGGCCTCCTGTTTTGGGGGTGGGGAGTATCGGGGAGAGGCCTGGGCCTGCCCACCTGCCTGGCCTTGACCAGCCACCTCCTTCCTGCCCCCCGAGGGAAGGCCTGAGGGGCTGCCAAGAAACACCCCCCACTCAGCTCCAGGCCCGTGTCCCCACCAAGGCCCTGGGGTGACCTGCCTCATGCTCCCCACGGGCTCCAGCACCCCACCCTCCCTTGGGTGTCTCTCCCAGGGAATGAGGCCAGACCCCGGGTGGCACTCAGGACAGCCGCCTGCGCTGCCCCCAGATCCGTGCACTGGGGGATGCCATACCACACACACACACACACACGTACACACACAAATATATACACATGCATACACATATACACACGTGCACACATGCCACGTGCACACATGTGCGTACACACATGAAAACATGCATGCTCACATGTGCATGCACACATGCGTGCACACATGCACACGCAGACCTGTCTAGTACATCTGATTACAGCCAGTCTGATTTCTCTTCATTTGTGTTCGGGGTTACGGTTGGCTACAGTGTTCGAATCTGGATGCTTCTCTTACACGGATGGCAGTGGAGAGGCTCTGACACGTGGAGTACATACATGCATTTTCCCAACAGGAGTGCACAGACATGCTCACCATGGGTCCAGGGTCCGTCAGAAGCAAGGTTGGGCCGGCACCGGGTCAAGGAAGTGGAGTTCCCGAGCGCGCGAGGAAGCAGCCGGGTGCAGGAGCCCCTGCTGAGCCTCGGGGGGGGTGGGGGGGGTCTCTGACCTGCGGAAACGCTTCTCCTTGCGGCCTGTTAGGACCAAGCCCAGGGCCACTGGGCGCTGCCCTGCTCGGGGCACCCTCGCCAGCTGCCTCCCCGGGTCCTCCCGCCGCTCGCTGCCTTGTGAGAGGCGGTGGAGGTGCGGGGCGCGGCCAGGGTTCGGGGAGGGTGGGCGGCAGGAGGAGGGGCAGCGTCCTGGCATGCCCCAGGGCCTCTGGGCAGAAGCGCGGCCACACACCAGCTTCCCGGGAGCCCGCCCTGACCTTCTGCTGTGGTTCCTTCTTATTTATTTTTTAATCCCTTGCAAATTAAGGCAGAGACAAACGTTTTCAAAAGTCAATGTTTCTCTGTTTACAAAACCACGGACGCCGCCTCTCGGGGCGGAGGCTCCGCCCAGTGCCGGCCGCCCCTCGGAGGCTGCGCGTGTGCCCGGCCCGTCTCAGGACCCTCGAGGCCGGAGCAGCTGACGCCACGGCCGCGTGTCCGTTGTGCTGCCCAGTCGACGCTCCCCAGGGTCCTCCCGCCCCCACGAGCAGCGCTGGGCTCACGAGACTCGGGGACACGGCGCCGGGAGGGGCTTTTCCAGGACGCGCCTCCCCGGCTGTCGCCCGGTGTTGGGTGTCCAGCGGAGGCTGGAAATAGAGCTGAGGGCCCAGAGGCTTTGCTAGGCTCCGTGGGGGAGGGCAGCGACTCTGCCTCCTGCGCCCACCTGCTGCCTCCACAGCATGTGTGCGAGGGGCACTCACACGTGCATGAATGTACATGTGCTCACATGTGTACAGGTGTGTGTGTGACATGCATCAGGTCTGTGCACATGATTGTTTCTGTGTGCATGTGTACACGTGCGCATTTGTCATGTCGGTGTGCACATGTATACTGTTTCTATGCACACGTATGCGCACATACACGCAAACACGCATGTATACACGTGCACATGCATGTGTGTGTTTGTGCATGTGTTTTCTGTGTGCATATACTTATGCCATATCTGTATGTGCACACGTGTCTCCTGTCTCTGTGTCATGTGGTGTATGTACATGTATGTCATGTGCCATGTCTGTGTGTGCACGTGTGTTGTATACGCATGTGTGCACATGTAGCTTGTGTTTGTGTTATGCACACACTTGTCATGTCTGTGCACGCGTGCTGTGCATGTGTCTTTGCATGTGTCCTGGGTGATGAGTTGCTTTTGCAGGGGGAGCACAGGAGAGCCTGGAGAGCACCGTGTGTCTGAAACTCTCAGGTAGGGGGCGGGCTCAGCCTCTGTGCTCACGGGCTCCGAGCAGCTCCTCCCTCGGCCGTTCCTGCCACCCTCACACCCGGCCCTAAGTCTCTGCCCTCTACCCACCTCCTCCTCCACGCCACTGGCTGGCGCAAGACCAGGTCTGACCTTCCCTGGGGCCTGGGCCCAGGGGGTCCTTGGCAGCGGGGCTGCAGGGAGCTAGAGCACCGCACGTGAGCGGGACGTGGTGGGCAGACCCCTCGGGCGGGGCCGAGAGCAGCAGCAGGGGCGGGGGCGGGAGGGGGGTGTCAGAGGGGCAGGAGCAGGCAAGACGGGTCTCCAGCTGCAGCCGTGCTCCCTCTCCTCACACAGAGGGGTCACACGCGTGTACTGGCATGTGTAGGAACATGAGCGTGTGGATACACACAAGGCTGCGCTCACATGTATCTTACATATTGCACTCACCTGTCTGTACACGTGTCACTAACCTGCACTCACGTCTGTACATGGCACCCATCTGTATGCACATGTGCGTCCATGTTTTGCTAGCTTACATGCACATGTGTACATATGTCATTCATCTGTGTGCACACGTGTGTACGTGTTGCTCACCTCCTCACATGTTCCTCCACATACATGCGCCTGTGTCCCTGTCGGTGTGACCCCCAAGGGGCAGGGATCTGGGGCTCAGGCCAACTCCAGTTCCTGGAGGGGCGGGGCTCGCCCCTGCCCTCCCGGTGTGAAGCAGCAGGTGTGCGGCCGCAGGTGGCTGCTTTCTCGGCAGGTTGGCACATTCCTCGCCCAGGGCTCTGGGAAAGCGTTCAGACCCCGGCTGGCGCCCGGCAGGCCCCGGCACGCCGCCTCCCACTCCTCCTCCCCTCCCCTCGCTGCTGCTGCTGGGTGGGAAGTCAGGAGGTGAGAGGGGAGGGGAGGGGCGAGGGCGGCGCAGGGGGGGCTGGCTTGTTTACACAGCTTTCTGCTGGCTCTGCAGTTGCCGTGGCGACCAGCGGGGTCAGTTTCTGGAAGGAAAGGAAGTTCCTTGGGGGTGTAGCTTTCCAGCTGCAAACAAAAGGCCCCTCCCCAGAAGCAGCCCGGCCAGCCCGGGCAGCTGCACCCAGGGGAGAGACGGGCCCAGGGAGGCCGCGGGACCCCGGCCCCACCCTGGAAATCCCCACAGACTGGACGCAGCGGGACAGTGTGGCCCCCCGTGAGGCCCCCCCAGGACAGGAGGAGCGGGGCCAGCACCCCGGCCAGTGGGCAGGGAGGCGCGTGCCTTCGCGGGGCCCGGGGTCCCCGGGTGCTCTCAGGACCCCCCAGCCTCACCTCCATTCGGCTGCGGCTGCTGCCTCAGGAGGCCACAGTGTGTCATGTGTCATCAGTGGTCTGATGGTCTCAGAGCACAGCACAGGGGACACGGCTGACCCATGTGCCACAGGCCGCAGCAGGGATGAACACACACACGCACATACACGCAAACACGCATGCATACACGTGCACACACGCACGTGCACACGCACATACACGCAAACACGCATGTATACACGTGCACACAGACGTGCACATGCAGACTCACGCACACATGTACACGCACATGCAGACACACGCAAACACAGGCACGCAGCCAGCTCAGGGAGCCGGAGGGACGGCACCCGGTGCCGGGCTGCTGTGTGGCTGAGCCGCGCCTCCCCCAGCCGTCCGCTCTGCGCACCAGAACCCTCACAGCTGCCGGGGATCATCCGGCTGATCCCTGCCAGAGGCAGACGCCACCCCTGCCCCTGCCCGACTCGCCCTCCCCCACTGCACTCAGGCCGGGGGTCCCAGAGCCCACAGGGCCCGGCTCAGCACCCAGGGCAGGGGCAGCTGGAGCCGGTTTCACACGCACTCGCAATAGTCACACGCACTCTCACACACACACACATATCCCATCACACATTCACGTTCCTCAGACTCACACACATACACACGCACACAGTCACACACATCACACTCACACACGCACACACTCAGTCACACACATCACACACACACATACACCCACACACTCAGTCACACATCACACACATACACGCACACACTCAGTCACATACACTCACACTCACATGCCCCCAGCCACACTCACGCTCTCAGTCACACTCACAATTCCATCACTCCTCAGACACACACTCACACATACACTCACATATGCTCTCACCCCGTCACACATACTCTGTCGCACACACACTCCCATGCTGGATCACACACTCTCACACCCTGAGTCTCACACACATTCACACATTACACAACCTCACAGGCTCGCACGCTCTCACACCCTCAAGCACACACCCTCACCTGCCTAGGAATTCACACTCACACGTGCACACCCTCCCTCGCTCGTCCACTCGCTCACACTCAGAAAGGAAAGAACACGCCGGAAACAACCCGGTGAACGGGGGGAGGGGGCCCACCTGGGGGCGGGGCGTCCGGCACGAGGCAGATGCAGGGGCCAGTGCAGGGGAACCTGAGGGGCTGTGATGCCCCCCAGACAGGCCAGGGAAGGAAGGGCAGGTGGGCCGCACGGGGCCCCAGCGAGACTCGGGGAGAAGGTACCCCGCGAGGCACCAGAGCGGCTCCGGGGCAGGCGACCCGGGTGGGGCGGCCCCTCTCCCGGCCGAGCAGACACAGCCTCTGCTGGCTCCCGCGCCTCCAGCCACCGCCCATTCCTGCACCGTCCTGGGCGCCCTCTGGCCACGCCCGCCCGGCCGTGGGGCTGCAGCGGGGGCTGGCGTGCTCGGGGCCGGGAACACGGGCTTCTGTGGCCTGTTTCTGGCCGGGCCCCCGGGGGCCCCGCTGCGGAGGTGGGGCCGGGGCCGGGCCGCTGGGGGGTCCCAGAGAGCACAGCGGCCGGCTCAGCCCCAGCCCTGGGCCCTGTACCGCCCGCGGGGCCCAGGCCAGAGTCCTGCCGACCCGGCCCCGTGCCTCCTGCCGTGGCTGCGAAGGCCTTGCTGTGGCCCCGGGCGGGCAGCCGAGACGCCCGAGTGCCCACACCGGGGGGCGGCGGTGCTCTGGGCTCCCGCAGCCCTGATGACCTTCGCGGGAGCAGCCCAGGCCCAGGCCAGGGTGTGGCGGGGGAGGCCGGGGGTGATCCCCTGCTCTGGGCTCCGGTCAGGGCCCACGGGGGCGTCCGCCAAGGGCCCCGACCTCAGGGCCCCTCGTGACACAGGCGCCGGCCAAGGAGAGCCAAGGTCAGGCCCAGCGGCAGCCGCGTGCTCCCGCCCGCTGGCCGGGTCCCGGGCGGGCCTCTTCCTCCTCCAGGCATTGCCCAACCGGCACAGGGAAGGGGCTGTTTGCAGGCACAGCGCCCGGCCGTGCCCAGGTGCCTCCTCAGAGCCAGGCAGTGTCGAAAGCAGGGTGAAAGGTCGCTGGGTCCTCGCTGGGCCGCCCAGCCCCCGTCCCGCCCGCCCGCCTGGCCCGGCCTCCCGGCCTCTGTTCCGACGGGACGGACGGCATTTCCCGAGCGCCCGTGTCCCCCGGCCCACAGCCTGGCGCCCGCTGCCCCTCGCCGGCCTCTTCCCCCTGATGGTGTGTCTCCTGCCCCCGTTGGTGCCCGCGGGGACTAAACCAGGGCCCTGCGCCCACACGCAGCCGCCCAGCCTCGTCCCCGTCCCCGGGCAAACAGCTTCTCTCCCCTCCAGGGGCAGAGGCGGACGCCCCAGCCACCTCCCGCCGGGTTTCAGGGCAGCGGGCCGGGTCGTGTCCAGAGGGAAGCCCACAGCGAGGCCCTTCCTGTCCGGCCCAGGGGTGCCGGGAAACGCCCTGCGGAGGGACAGGGACGGTGAGCCACTGACCCAGGTCCAGGCCAGCCCCCGGGCCGGGGAGAGAGTCCTGGGAAGGGCTGAGCCGGGTGCCCCCTTCCCCGGGTGCACAGTGGGGCTGGTTTCCCGCCAGAGCAGGGTGGCGGGGCAGGGCGTGGCCTCCTCCTCCATCCTGAGCCCTTCCCGCAGCCACAGTTGAGGGCTGGGTCCAGTCCCCCCCACCCCAGCCTGCCCTGGGCCTCCTGCTGCCATGGAAATGATCCAGGTCCCCTCCCCTCCTCCTCCTCGGCCACAGACAGTGGTGGCGGGCGGGCCTCCCCGCGCATCCCCCAGTCGGGACGCTGAGCTGAGCCTCTGCACAGAAACATTTCTCCTTCGACGCTCAGCTCCTTTTAGGGAAAAGAATGTTTCTGATTTGGAGCCCACAGAAGCGTCCGGAATACAGCAGGCTCAGCCAGCGCGGGTGGAAGGAAGGGCCTGGTGTCCACGCGCACCGCGCTGGCCCTCCGGCCGCCCCGTCTCCAGGGCGGCGGGGCTGGCTCCGGCCCCGGGTCCGTGCGCTGTCCACCCTCTGGTGTCACGGCCACCGGGCATCGAGGAGCAGGAGGGGTGCAGCCAGGGTGAACGGCAGAGCCAGCCCAGAACCTCCCCGAATGTGCACTGGCCCTCAGAGGTCAGAACCAGCACTGGATCGGGTACAGAGTCCCCAGGAGACGGCGTGACCCTCCTGGGGAAGAGAGAGGTGCCACTGCTCCCAGGGCCCCCGCAGCCGCGAGCACTGTTTGTGAGCACTGCTCAGGGCTGCGGCACCAGAAGGCAGGAAGGATCTCGCCGCTCAGGGCAGGGGGCGGCAGAGACGGAGTCGGGGGACCTCCCGCACTGGCCGTGTGACGCTGCCCACTGACCCGCAAAGGAAGCCAGTCAGAGACTCTCGGGGAAGGGGTCCCGGGGGAGGAGAGATGTGGGCAGGGGCCCCCGTCTCTCCTGACGTTCATGCAGACGCAGTTCCAGAAGCTTCCCCCTCCTCAGCCGGAACCTGCAACAAAAGGAGCAGAAGGAGAAGGGCTTTGGGCGGGGGAGGCCGGCGGGGGCGGTTCCCGTTGGCTTCCTGCTTTCTCGTGTATTCCAGAGTCTCGGCTCAGCGTGAAACGGCTGCCCCCACAGCCCCCCAAGGCCTCCCCTGCCCCCGCAGCCCTGCTGGCTGACCAGCTCCTGCCTGCCAGGGGGCCTCCCCCCAGCAGGGGGCCTGGGAGCTGCCCCCTCCCCACTGCCCCTCGCCTCTGGCCCTGTCCCCGCAGCAGGCGGGCTCAGCCTTGCCCTGTCCCTGGGGGCCTCCGGGAGAGTCGGGCAGTGTCCAGGGCCCCCACTGCAGCCTCTCGAGGTCAGAGCTTGGTCCCCTGCACAAGGCCGCCCCGCAACGGGCCCTCCCAGGGAAGGGAGGAGTCTGACCCCCCCCCAGCAGGCCCGTGATGGCCCCGCCCGCCCATCCTGAGCCCGTCAGTCTGGAGCTCGCTCTCTGCAACCCCCAGGCCTCCTGTGGCAGTGCCCGGAGCGTCGAGGAGTCTCTTAGAGCACTGCACCCCTGTGCTCCTGGGACTCTCCAGCCCAGAGGGGCTGCTTCATGGCACCCCACAAGGAAGCAGTCCCCGCCTTCCTGCCCAGAGAGGGCAGCTCCTCCGAAAAGCTGACTCACCCATCCTCACCCATCAGTCAATACACCCGTCCATCTCCCGAGCCACTCATCCATCCACCATCCATCCAGCCTTCCCTGGGCTATCAATCAGTCACCCATCCATCCATCCATCTCTCCATCCATCCATCCATCTCTCCATCCATCCATCCATCCACCCATCCATCAACCATCCATCTAGCCATCCCTGGGTTATCAATCAGTCATCCATCCATCCATCTATCCATCCATCCATCCACCCATCCCGAGTCATCAGTCCATCCATCCTTCCATCCATCACTCATCACCCTGGGCATGGAAGGTGGCCAAGTGAGCCCTGGTCGGCAGGACCCTCGGGGCCCGGGCAGAGCCCCTGTCTCGGGGGCCAAGCAGCCCCCCACTGCCATACCCATGCCTTCTCGGCAGTGCTCAGAACCTGAGCTCAGCCCTGGAGCCCCAGAGATGCGGGAGGAGAAGGAGGCACCCGGGCACGGGAGGGGCAGCAGGGCGCCTGCACCCATGTCCAGGGCGCAGGACGTGACTTCCCGGGGGCACAAGCCACGCAGGTCCAAGGCCCCCAGTGGCCCCCAGCACCACCCCTGTGCCCCACAGCCCTGTGACTATGGGGGGGTCCTCAGTGCAGCCCCGTTAGCCCGGGAATAGCCACACACGGCAGGAGCACGGGGACAAGGGGCAGTCCGTGAGCTGGTCCCCACACAGCCCATGTCCCTCTCCACAGGTTTGGCTCCGTGGCCTTTTGGGTTTGCTATTCGCTTCTGGCTTTTGTTGTTCTGGGTTATGGGGGGGTGCATGTGTGTGTGTGTGTGTGTGTGTGTGTGTGTGTGAGTGTGCATGTGTGTGTGCGCATGTGCGTGTGTTCATGTGTGTGCATGCATGCACATGTGTGCGTGTGCATGTGTGTGTGTTTGTGTGCATGCGCGCATGTGTGTGCGTGTTTGTGTGTGTGTTGTGCCCCATTATTTATTTTGATGCTAACCCCCCGCACTAGATTTTACAAGCTGGTGAACACAGACACGTAATTTCTCCCACCGAGCGAGACACATTCCCAGAGGCACGCACGGCGCGTCGGACAAACGTTAACACAGCGTCCCTCTCCCACGTGGGACAGCCGACGCGGCCCCAGAGATGCACCAGCACGACCCAAAGCCCCTGACGAGTCCTGTCTGGCTCCCCCACGCGCCCACCTGCCGCTTCCCACAGCTCCCGCCTGACCCAGTTCAGACCCTGAGCACAGCCCCGGGGTCAGTCCCGTGTCCTGGGCAGTGATTCGGTGCCCCCCAAACTAAATCAATTTTGAAATGAGTGAATAGAGGCATCACTCGAGACAGCAAGATTTCAGCAACGCGCCAGGCAGTTTGTCTGACCTGTTACCGTGCCGGGCAGGTCCACTCGGCGATGCTTCGCCTGATGTTTGGGCCAACCGGAAGTGCCCAGGGTCCCCCAGAAGTGTGCCTGCCACACCCAGGACCAGCCCAGTGCTCCCCAGGCCTCAGCCAAGCCGGCCTCCTGCCCACTCACTCAGGGCACAGTGACCGCTCGGAGGAAGTTTGGGGGGCTGGCAGGGGGGCACAGGAAGAACAGACTGGCCACAGGGTTGGGGCAGCCCAGACAGGCCCCTGGCCGTCATCTCCTGTCCCCCTGTCAGGAGGCAGGTGGAGTGGACAGCTGCCAGGCTCCCCAGACACAGTGGACAGGGAGAGTCCTTCTGTCTGCACGGGGGAGGCCGCAGAGGGAGACCACGTGGAGGGACCACGGGGGAGGCCACAGGGGGCCACGGGGGGCAGCCACCCAGAAGCCCCCCGGCCATCCCAGGCTGTGGACACCACCACACCCTCTTGCTCCTCTTAGCACTGCTGGTGGGCGTCCACCTCCTGGGGATGGACACTGGGGGAGGGCAGAAGGGGCAGCTCCCCGACCCGAGGGCCAGAGGCTGGGCAGAACGTCAGGGCAGGGCTCTGCCCCGGGACGAGGCCAGAGCCAGGCCCCGCAGGGAGGCGGCCTGCACCGGCCTCGGCAAGGGGCCCCCGAGAGCGTGGGAGCGTCCAGGCAGTGCAGGGGTGAGTGTCTGTCCAGTCAGGCGGCTCAGGACAGGCTGCCGACGGCCTCAGAGGGGCAGCGCCAGACACAGCTGGGGGACGCAGGCACAGGCCCCTCCCGCTGGGCCCTTAGCAGGAGGGCGGGGGACGCCCGCTACCTGCAGGACGCCCCTCGGGTCAGCCTCAGGGGGCCGCGTTTCAGGACCCAGACCCACAGGAGGGCTGGTCCACACTGTGCTCAGCCCAGCGCCCACTGGAGCCTCCCCCGCCCCGCCCCGCCAGCCCTGCACCAGGCCGGCCAGGGCTGGTGGGAAAATGTCTTTAAACGCACACTCAGAGCTTCACACTCGGGCAGGGCCAGATAAGCAGAGGGAAGAGCAAGCCCCCTGAGCCCCACGCTCTCCTCCCTCGAAGGGAGACCCTGCCCACCTACGGACAGTCCCGCCTTCCAAGCCCTCTGCCTGCCTGGAGGAGGCAGTGCTGCAGGATGAGGCCCCGGTGTCCCCTGCAGGGATGGAGACGCACCTCGGAGGGAAGAGCTTTGCCCCCAGGAGGGCGGGGGTCTGCCAACACCAGCCTGCCTAACTCTGGGCCAGGGTCAGGGGAGTGTCTCCCCCACAAAGGCGTGGCCTGGAGAATAAAGGGGCCAAGAGAAACTTCGGGTCACAGCTCAGAGCAGGAGGCTCTCTGCTAAGGGCGGAGGAGATGGGTGGACGGACGGACGGATGGATGGATGGATGGTGGATGGATGACGGACAGGGGATGGGTGGATGATGGGCGGATGGATGATGGCAGAGGATGGATGGATGGGTGGTGAGTGACGGACAGAGAGACGAATGGATGATGTGTGGATGGTGGACGGAGGGGTGGATGGTGGACGGTGCACGGGTGGTGGGTGGACAGACAAACGCAATACGCAGGTTTTAATCCTTTCCAAGAGTTGTATAGTGGGTTTATCACAAGGAGCCCCAAACCGTCACGGTTTGGGTCTGACCTGCTTGATCTCTGTGGCCTGCAGGGAAGCCTTGTCTGAGCCTTCCTACCCTCGCCGCGAGGGCCTGGACGAGCTGGACATGCCAGGCTGTGGTGGCCCCCGCAGGGAGCCAGCCCTGCCCCTCAGGACAGCCCTCGTGTGCCCACCAGTGTCTGAGCCGCAGCCCGCTGGCACACCGGCCCGTGAGGACCCGCCTGGCCACTGGGCCCTGGGCAGCCCAGCAGCCCTTCCTGGGCCCGAGGGCCCCCCCCCTCTATGGGGCCCAGCCCAGCCAGTACCCCGCACTGCACTCCGGGGTCTGAGACGCAGGGTCCGAGGCACACGCTGACCGTGAGAGGGACTTGCCCACGCCTCAGCCCCTGGGGTCCAGAATGACCATGGGTCCCTCCAGTCCTCAGAGAGCAGTACCGGGCCCGGCCCCTGGCAGGCTCCTGGCCGCGGGGCGGGAATCGAGCCGAGCCTCCCGGGGCCGAGGGCAGGGCAGGGCCAGGTGTGTGGGCACAGAGCGCCCGGCTCAGGGCAGCCCAGGAGCAGCCGATGCCAGAGCTGCGCCTCCCAGCTGGGCCGGCCCTCGGGTGCCGGGCCAGAGCCTTGCCCGGAGTCTGCGGTGGAGGGCAGCTTTAAGAGACGGCCGGCCGCGCAGCGCGTAGATTAACCCCCATTTATAGAACACGCTCGAAATAGCAAATTATAGGGCCAGAAGCGGCTCCTCGACCAGGAGGGGCGGGAGGGGCGGGGCGGGGAGCAGCAGCCGAGCCCGGACAGGCGGGCGGGGCCGGGTCCTGGGAGCCGCCCCCAGATGGGCGCAGCTGCGGCCCCACGCCAGGGAGCGGGCTGAGCACCTGAGCACTGACCTTCACCCAGGGGCTGGGAGTGAGGGGTCCAGACAGTGACACGCTCGGTCACACGCACACTCACGTGTACACTCACCCACGTGTGCACGCGTACATTCCTACTCACGTGAACACTCACACCCACGTGCACACACGCACGCACCCACACTCACAACTGCACACCCACATGTGTGCACACTCACATGCACACGCACATGTGCTCACCTTAGTACTCACACCCACACACTCACGTGCTCACGCTCGGGGTGGTGGGGGCTGTGAGCAGAGCAGCCAGCGTGGGCGGGAGGGGACTCTGGGGTCGGAGGTCCCCGAGGGCGGGCGGGCGGGAAGCTCCGGAAGGGACGGGGCAGGGGGAGCGGGGCGGGGCACGGCGCGGGAGCGTGGGCAGCGGCGGGAGTCACAGCAGCTCCGAGTGGCCACACAACAGCCGGAGACACGGCAGGCCAGACAGGGCACGCGGCAGCCTGGCCTCCCTCCGTCCTCACCTGCGCTGGGGCGGGGCTGGCCAGGGAGGCGGGACGAGCGGGGATCTGGGGCCCGCCACCGGCACAGGCCACCGAGCCAGGGCCCGAAGGGTGCCGGGGGAAGCGTGGACAGTTTCTCTCCCGGCAGGACGACGATGGAAAGACGGAGAAGTGAAGGGGGGATGAGAACAGGAGGCTAGTCTGCGCCGAGGGAGAGAGATGCAGAATCATGACTCACACACACGCATGAGTACATGTACAAGAATGTGTGTACATGTACGTAGGAACACGTGTGTCCAAGGTTCACATGTATAGTCTGTACATCATGTGTATATGTGCATGTGTGTGCATGTGTGTGCATGTGTGTGCATGCTTGTATAGTGTGCATGTCTATATACATGATTACATGCCTATGCATATACTGCATACATGTGTGCACCCATTTACCTGCATGTGTGCGTGCCAATGCATACACATGTGCATGTGTATATATATACGTGCATGACGCATGACGTGCCCCTTGTGCAGGCATGTATGTCCACGTAACATGTGTACATGATTGCACATCTATTCATAAATGTACATGCATGTGTGCATGTGTATGCATGTGTCATGTCTAAGCACACATAGTGCTGAGTGTGCTGTGTGTGCCATGTGCACTGTGCTGTGTGCTGGGCTGATGTGCCAAGTGTACTGTGCTGTGTGCACTGTGCTGTGTGTGCTGGGCTGTGTGTACCATGTGTACTGTGCTGTGTGCTGGACTGTATATGCCGTGTGCACTGTGCCGTGTGCTGGGCTGTGTGTGCCGTGTGTACTGTGCCATGTGCACTGTGCCCTGTGTACTGTGCTGTGTGTGCTGGGCTGTGTTCTAGCCACACCTGGAGGTTCTCAGAGCTTGCTCCTGGCTCTGTGCTCAGGGGCCTGCCGGAAACGTGCTGGCGGTGGGAGATCTGCTAAAGTGACGGCTCGCCAGGACAGACGTGGAAGCCAGCCGAGGTGCACCACGGGGCAGAGACCCCGAACCGTCTCCACCCCCACGTGCCAGCACTGCGAGCATTTGGCCTTCCTGTCCCGGTGAACCATCCATCCTCGCCCACACGCTCGGCCTGGGGACCGTGAGAGGCGTGGGGGTGAGTGGAGAGACTCAGAGTGCGTCTGTGAGGCTGTCCTGCTCGGCCGGGATGGGCACAGAGCTGCAGGGCCGTTCCCACACTTGATGTGACAAGTGACGGTGACAAATGACAGTGCTTCTGGGGGAGGCTCTGTCCCTCGGGCAGGTTAACCCTGTCGCCACCGGCCCCGGCTGAGGCACGAGGCCCAGAGCCTGTGACGGGAGGTGCTGGGGGCTGCGGTGTGCTGAGCCCCGGGGGTCTTTGCGCTGGGGCAGCCACGGCACCCCGGGAGCTCTCATGCGGAAGATGGGCAAAAAGGAGGATTTTCTCCCATAGCTGTTTTCGGGCAGCACCGAGCAGTGTTGAGGGCTTAAGGGTCACTCCTGACGGGTCTCGGGGGGCTGCATGGGGTGCCGGGGATCAAACCCAGGTCAGTCTCACGCAAGGCTGCTACGCGGCCCGCTGTGCTATCTTTCTAGCCCTAATAATTTTTTTTCTTTTTGGGTCATACCCAGCAATACACAGGGGTTACTCCTGGCTCTGCACTCAGAAATGACTCCTGGCGGTGCTCAGGGGACCCTATGGGATGCTGGGAATCGAACCCGGGTCGGCCGCATGCAAGGCAAACGCCCTCCCTGCTGTGCCCCCGCAATAATTTTTTTAAGTGCCGGAATTAAGCTTTCTACTTACACATGATTCCCAAATGAAGGAGGAGAGAGGGAAGGAAGAAAGGAAGGGAGGGAGAGAGGTGTGGGCACCGCACACACATGCAGGCACACACACACACACACACACACACACACATGCAGGCACACACACACACACACACACACATGCACACGCACACACACACACACACAGGTACGTGCACTGATAACCCACATACATACACTCTCAATGTCTGTACTGGAACACAGCATAACACGCAAACACACACGCACTCTCAGGATCCTACAGGTTCGTGTGCTCACACGTGTGTGCGTATCCACGCACACACTCAGCCACACGGGTACTCCCTGGGGGTGCTGCTCTGCTCACCCGAGATGGGCCCACCCTCGTGGGCTCTCGAGTGAGACATCCCCCGCCTGCCGGGCCTGGGGCAAGAGTCAGCCGCCAGGCCCAGAGGTCCAGCCCCACGCGGAGCTAGAGCCCGGCCCTGCTGCCCATCCTGGCCCGGCGGTCTTCCCACAGACCACCCTCTCCGGCCCGGAGGGGCGCCGGCCTCTTTTCCTTCAAATACTGAAGAGGCGCGTCCCAGCTCTGTGCTCAGAGCAGAAAATCCGGAGTTACTCGATAACCCTGGGCAGCCCTGTGAATGGTTGACGGTGCCCCTGCAGCCAGCGCCTCTGCCCGCCCACGGTGTCCAAAGAGCACCGGGCACCTCCCCCAGCCAGGCCGCCCTCGTCCCCAGCCTCCCTCTGGGCCAGGGTTCGCCCCCCCTCCGAGGGCAGCGCTGGGCTGACACACTGGGCTGGCGTTGGGACAGAGTCACAAGTCAGACCTGAGCAACCACGGAGCAGCCCGAGCCCCTGCTAGGCACACACACACACAGAACCACACACGCACTCGCTAACCCGTGCATACACTTGCACCCACTCTAACACATGCATACACTCGCACACGCACACTCGGACACTGACCCACTCTCACAATCAGCGCTCTCACACACGTACTCAGACACAACATTCACACACATACAGACATATGCTCACACACGTGCCTAACACACTAACCTGTACACTCACTCACATACACACTCACAATTCAATACACTCACACATATCTACATTCATAAATACACACGCTCAGACACATCACATTCATACGTGAACTACAGCCACACACATCTATATACTAACATACACCTCTACATTCACACATACATACACAGACACACTTTCACATTCACACACAACATCCACTCACACATCCATCACAACACAAACTCACACACTCACGCCCACATTCACAGATACTTACACACGTCCTTATACTCACACACCCTTATACACCCACTTTTCACGCATATTCATACAGACACATCCATACACCCGCACACACTTACCACGCTCACACCCATATGCACGCACACATTCACACCCCCTCACAGCCCACTGCATTCGCACTTCTTCATGCACTCACACCCACGCCCCTTCCCACGGGACACTCGCGTTCTGTGGGAAGCCGCGGCGGCGGGTGCGATGGCCCCTTCAGTGTGTGCCCCTTGCTGTGGACACAGTGGTGCCCTGTCCGTGTGCAGGGATCAGGCCACTGTCCTTCGCCGTTTCCCAGCTCTGAGCAGCGTGGACACCTCTGCGTGGCAGACAGCCGAACCCTCCTGCAGGGGTGTGGCATGTACACGTGAAGGTGTGCAGGGTGCAAGTGTCCATGTGTGGCGTGCCTGGGTATGGATGTGCGAGTGTGCAAGTGTGTGATGTCCACGTGTGGGTGTGCACAAGTGTGGATGTGTAGAAGTGTTGTGTGCAGGCGAGTGCCCCCACTCTCCCGGAAGCAAGTGCTTTGTGCTGGCGCGGGTGACAGCTGCTCCCAGGAGCACTGCTTCCTCCCTCACAGGTGGGTCAGCGTGACTTTCCCGGGATTCTGGCTCCTCCACTTAGAAAGCTGACAAGGATCTCTCCTTCCCCTTTGTTCCCAAGTGCTCACTGCAGCAGTCATGGCTCAGAGCTGACAAGGGCAGAACATTCTGTCACGTCCCAAGCCCCACTAGCCACTGAGTCCGGGCTGTAACTATACAGGAGGGCCAGCCCTCAGGGGCCCTGACCGTGGACACACAGGAGGGCCAGCACTCAGGGGCCCTGACCATGGACACACAGGAGGGCCAGTACTCAGGGGCCCTGACCGTGGACACACAGGAGAGTCAGCCCTCAGGGACCCTGACCGTGGACACACAGGAGGGCCAGCCCTCAGGGGCCCTGACCGTGGACACACAGGAGGCCAGCACTCGGGGAGCTGCTGCGTCCTGCTTCTCTGACTTCCTACACAGGGTCTGGCCCAGTGGGTTCTGTCCCTGTCCCCTTGTCCTCCCCTCCCCTCCTTCCTCCCCTCCCCTCCTCCTCTATCTTCTCCCACTTCCCTCCCCCTCCTCTCTTCCTTCCCTTTTTCCTCCCCATCTCTCTCCCCCAACCCCCCATACACACACACACATACACACACACACACACACGCACACACACTCCTCCTATCCTAGAAATGCTCCTTCTTGTTGCACATTTCGTGTTCTCTGTGTCTGGTTTCTATATTGAGTGGTAAACATCCACCCAAAAGAACACTCCTGTGGTTATAAGAATTCCCTCTTCCTCCTCCCATCCTCTCTGTTTAAGGCCCCAGATGTTTCTCACATCTTTGTAGTGAAACCTACTCATCTTTTCTGTTGTTAATCATTTCTGTGCTTATTTCATTTTTTTTTTAATTTAAAGGTTATTTTACTTTTGCTGGCTTTGCGGGGCTCTCTAGCTGGGGAAGGAGGGAGTCCCTAGATTCTGTGCCGAGGGCCTGTCTCCTGCAGATTCCCAGCAGCCCAGGACACCGGGGAGGGAACTACGGGGCGATCGGTAGACAGGCCTGGCTCCGGGAGCAACGGGGAGTCGGGCCACAGCACAGGACTCAGCGCTACGCAGGTCCGGGGTAGAGGAGGAATCACTTCCACGTGGACTGGGGTCGGGGTGCAGAGGGTCTCCATTGGGTCGGAGGTCCCACCGGAGAAAGTCAGAATGCGCCTGGCTGGAGCTGGCGCTGCCGGGGACGGGGCCAAAGGACCCCACGTGCAGCTGATCTTCCTGACTCCGGGATGCCCCGTGTCCCCGGAGTGACCTATGGAAGCGGGGCAGCACCTGGGGTGGGCAAGTCCCCGACGACCCCTGATCCGAACCTGCATGGTCCGGAGGCTTTGCCAGCAAGACCCCGGCTGCCAAGGGACAAGCCTCAGTGGTGCGAAGGGCCCTCGCCACGGCGCAGTGCTGCCTTGGTCCGTCTGTCCGTCTTGGGAAGAGCCACGGGCCAGCGCCACTGCCCCCCACGGTTCCCTGGGTCCCCCCCAGCCTCCTGCCCCAGGCCAAAGGGCTGTGAGCGGACCCAGAGACAATTGGCTCCGAGGGAATCACGTGGCAACTGACTCCGCGTGGACCAGGTGGCAATTGGCTGTGAGGGGACCACGTGGCTTCAGGTTAAGCCAATCCGCATGGCACACGCCACAGGCCTGCTGATTGGCTGTGGGGCAAGACTCCCAGTCCAATCGGAGACGCGGCCGCCTTGCAGGGAGGCTCAGCATCTTCCTCAGCGCTCGCGGGGCCGGGGCGGCCGGGGCGGCTCTCACCCGCCGGGTGTGGGGGCACCCCCTCTCAGAGACCCGGGTCGGGGGGCACCCTGAGGCCACTGCCAGAGTCCGGACCCCCCACCCCCGCCTTTCAGGCCACAGCGGGCTCCCCGCCCGTCACTTCCTCGGGAAGAGCGGTCACTCGTGAGCGGGGACAGAGGGGCCCCTGGCTTCTCGGAAATGGCCCTGCCCAGGCCACACACGCCCTGGCAGCCTGAGGCCACCCGGGAAAACTTCAGACTCTTCCGGCAGCGACAGAGGAAAGCGTTTTCTTGCTGGGTCGAGAAACCCTCCTAAGCGTATGCCGCATCCTTGTCGTCCCGCGTGTGCGGTCTGTGTGCGGTCTGTGGGGTGTCGGCTGCTGAGAATCACCAGGAGGCACCTGTGTCCCCTGAGCACCGCTTGGTGGCCAAGATAAGCAAGAATAAATACGATTCTTTTCATTAAAATGTTTCTTTAGGGCTGGAGCGATAGCACAGCGGGTAGGGTGTTTGCCTTGCACGCGGCCGACTCGGGTTCGATTCCCAGCATCCCATAATGGTCCCCTGAGCACCGCCAGGAGTCATTCCTGAGTGCAGAGCCAGGAGTAACCCCTGTGCATCGCCAGGTGTGGCCCCAAAAGCAAAAAAAAAAAAAGTTTCTATTTTTAAAATAAAAATTCTTTAATAGGGGCTGGAGAGATAGCACAGCGGGTAGGGCGTTTGCCTTGCAGACAGCCGACCTGGGTTCGATTCCCAGCATCCCATATGGTCCCCTGAGCACCACCAGGGGTAATTCCTGAGTGTAGAGCCAGGAATAACCCCTGTGCATCGCCAGGTGTGACCCAAAAAGCAAAAAAAAAAAAATAAATAAATAAATAAATAAATAAATAAATAAATATTAAATAACTGGAGAGACCACAGTGGGGAAGGCAGTTGCCTTGCACGTGGCCAATCCAGATTCTCCCGGCGCCCCGATTGGTCTCCTGAGCCCTGAGCACAGAGCCAGGAGTAAGCCCTGAGCACACGGGGCTGTGGCCCCAAATCCAAACAAAATAAAAGCCATTGCTAAGAAGATACTAGGAGCTCAGCCACCCCAAAGGCTGCCTCAGAGAGTCTGTCCCTGGACCGCGGCCAGCCTCCACCCTCGGGACAGAACCTGGACCCACCCAGTTCCCTCTCCTCAGGAAGCGATGGCGGGTGCCCCTCCAAAGCACTCGGCCCAGCCCACAGTCCATTAAGTCCCTCACGGGGCTTTCCAGGTGTGCCTTGGGTGGATGCCAAGCAGCAGGCCACCGCTGCTAGGGGGCGCTGTCCACAGTGGGAGACGAGGGTGGCAAAGGGGTGCCCCGACAGGGGCCCAGAGAACAAAAGGCCGGCCCCGGTGTTTGGGGGCGGGGCACGTGTGGAGAGCAGGGAGTCTGCTCCTGCGGGGCAGGCTGGCCGGGGGGTGCTCCTTGAAAAGCGGGCTCTTCCCCAGGGTGCTGGGGCTGTGGAGAGGAGGGGAGGGCGTGGGTGGCCGGGCTCCCGGAAGCCTGAGGCCCGAGGAAGGGCAGGCTGGCCCCACACTGGGTGAGGCAGGTGAGGGAGTGAGTTGGCTGCCGGGACTTGGGCCGGGTGAGGCCGCAAGCATGTCCTGGGTACCCCGGGATGGGGAACCCTGGGCAGGGAGCCTGCCCGCCAGAGCCGGTCCCCTGGGAGGGTCAGGGCGCTCCGCTCCCTCAGCCCTGCGGAAGCGGGGGCCACCACGCCCTCGGTCTCTGTTCATCCCAGGGCCTGAGTCAACTCCCTTTCCCAGAAGCCAGCGCCTCCCCCACACCTGCTCGCTGGGTTCCTGGAAGGAGGTGGAGACACACCCGCACCTCGGGACGGGTCTCCTGTGCAGGCCTATTCCGGGCCTGCCCCCACAGTGTGGCTCCGGCCCACCAGGACTGTGGCGGGGGGAGGGCATCCCCAAGGCTGAGCCATGCTGCCGTGCCCAGCGTGAACCTGAGTCTGGGCCAGGCACTGGGTGCTCAGCAGCCAGTGCCCCTGGGCCCCTCCAGCGTCTGGCTGCCGGCTCGCCCGCTCGAGAGGCAGGGCCCCAGGGCACGGGCCGAGCAGTTGCAGCCTTGGGGAGGGCCCCAGGAGGGTGCGATGTGACCCCGCCCCATGACACTGGCTTCCCGGTGGCCCCTTCCCAGAACACCCGGCCCCACAGAAAGAGCATCTTTGGCTTCCGGCCTCCCTGGAGCCGAGCATCAGCCCAGCCCTCCCCGCGTGGTCACATGGGCAAAAGGACAAGGGGCACGAGGCCGCGGGGATGGAGCCACTGGTGGGGCAGCAGACATGTGTTCAACAGACAGACGGACGGACAGACAGACAGGATGGCTCTGGGTAGACACTGAGAAGCCCCGGGAGCCCCGGGTGCAGCCCAGTGAGCCGCCCATCCCCGAGGGCTCAGACGCCCCAGCGAGGACGCAGAGTTTCATCAGTGGGCCACAGGGTCCCGGTGAGGCCCAGGCTCAGGAGGCTGGGCACAGCGAGGCTCCTTCCAGCGGGCACAGCCCTGGGCCGGGGGACCCTGAGGGTGCCCTGCATCTGCCCAGCGCACTGCCACAGCCTGTAGGGTACTGCTGGCAGGCAGGGCCGGCCCGGGACCCCCGCACTGACTCCACGCACGGCCGGCCCGGGACCCCCGCACTGACTCCACGCACGGCAGCCCGAGACCCCCGCACTGACTCCACGCAGGGCCCCGTTCCCGCTCTCTCTCAGGCCTCCTCAGGATTGAGGGGATGAGGAGTGAAAGTGAATGAGTGATTGAAGAACGAGTGAGTGAACGATTGGGTGAGTGAGCAACTGCACGAGTGAATCTCTGGTTCACTTCCATCCCCCGTAAGCCGTCCTTCTAAAAATGCTTAAACAGGAAAACCTGCCAGGACTAACATGTAATTTTTCTAAAATCCGAAAAGCAGCTTTTTTTGGGCACAGTGGCGGAGGCGTGGGGCTGTGCGGGGCGGGGTGGCACGTCCCTGCACCCAGGGCAGCGGGACCAGGCTGGGGCAGAGGAGCCGTCTGGCTGCCGGCCCTCCCACCCCGACCTGTGGGGGGTGGGGCCCTGGAAGTTGCCAGAAGCAGCCGGAGAGTGGAGACACTGCGGCCAGCTCACACGCACTCTCGCCCAGCCAGCGACAGCACAGAGGCGTGTTACTCACGCACTCCCACACCCGTGCACACGCACCATGCACGCAGTCACGCCCACGCTCACACAGCACACAAACATGCAGTCCTAGCGCGGGACACACGGGCCGTACTCATGCACACACGCATGACCCGCCATGCTCCCACTCACGCTCACGCACAGGCCGGCTGTCACACACGTGCAGCTCCTGCCGCGGCCGCCCGCCCAGCCCACGGGGCCAGAGATCTGGGGTCCCCGGCCACCCGCTTGTGGGCCCGAGAGCCGGGCATGGCTTCCGGATGCCTGGGGGGCTGGCTGTCTGGGGCGCCCTCGGGCGCGGGGCGGGCAGGGCCGCTCCCCTGTGAGGTGACCCGGCACTCTCTCCCGCCTCCCCGAGGTGCCCCTGCAAAGTGAGGGTGTATCTGAGGCCACGGAACCTCGTGGACTCTGAGGGAAGGTTCTGCCTCCCCCACGAGGCCAGTGTCCAGGGCGAGGTGGGGGTCTCCCTGGACAGTGTGAGGCTGAGTCTTTGCTCCCAGTGTGGCCCCAGGTCCCCGACCTCCCCGGAGCGTGAATGACCGTTAGTCAGAGCGGCCCAGCAGGGCCTGGGCAGCAGTGGGCCCTCCCCCGCCCCTCGGGCTGCCACCAGTTCAGTGTCCCTCCAGGCCACCCGCTCTGCGGACCCCTGGAGCCTGTGTGGGGAGAACTCTAGTGGGCTCCGGGGGACCTTGGGGGGTAGCTGCTAGCACTGGTTCTGGTCACTTCTGTACCACTCAGACCGGGTGCTTTCGCTCAGTTCCAGCCCCCCCCCAGGCCCTGGACAAGCACCATCAGGGGCGGCAGCTGTGACCCCCGTCCCTGAGCACTGCCTGGGGGCCTTGGGGAAGGACAGTTAGCAACATGTTGCCACAGATGACACAAATGTAGCAGCACACCAGGAGACGGAATACAAAGTATATTCCATTAGAACAGAACCTCAGGTTAGAGACAGGACAAGAAACTGAAGTCGCTGTAATTTGCAGTGTGATAAATATCGAATATTACAGCATTTCAATTTAATCTGGCCCAGGTTTTAAGTAATGCAATGTTTTTTTACTTTGAAAGTCAACATTTAATAATACGCCAAAATTCATATCCTTGACAACAAATTTAAGATAAAAAATTTTAGATGATGACTTATAAATGTTGGGTGTTGCTCCAAAATTCCTTTGGGAGGTATGCAAGCTACAATCCTCAAAAGTGTTCTGTGGAAATACTCACGGCGTCCGCTGACAGAGGTTCTGGCCGTGTGCTCACGTGGCCGGTGTGTGTGCTTACAGCGGTGGGTCTGTATGTGTGGGGGGTGTGCACACATGTGGATCTGTGTGCACGTGTAGACATGTGGGTGTGTATCGGGATAGGCCTAGGTGGTGTGCATGTGTGTTGAGCATGATGTGGACGTGGTGATGGGCTTTGTGTGTTCACGTGGACTTTGTATGTACATGTTAAAAGTCAGTGTGTGTGCGTGCATGTGTGTGCTGTGTGTGAGCGTGTGTGGGGGGTGTTCAGTACACACTTGCCTTCCGACGGGGCGCCCCTCTCCATCCCTCCTACTTTGGGGCTCGGGCAGGTGCTTTTCTTCCGTGTGGGACCATGATCAGCTTCCGGCCGGTGGCAGCAGGTCCTGGCGGGAAGGGCAGGGAAAGATGTGCCCGGGTCCTGTCTGCCAAGGCGCAGGAGGCGGGCCAGGAACGCAGGGCCCCGCAGGGCCGGCCCCGAGCACCCACCGTGGGCACCGTGCCCCATACACACACACACACACACACACACACACACACGCGCGGCCCTCACCTCCCTGAGCAGTGAGCTCTGTCCACACACGCACATGCACACACACACACACCACAGACACTGCTCTGTACATACACACACACACACACCACAGACACTGCTCTGTACACACACACACACACACACACCACAGACACTGCTCTGTACATACACAAACACACACCACAGACACTGCTCTGTACATACACACACACCACAGACACTGCTCTGTACACACACACACACACCACAGACACTGTGTCCTGTACATACACACGCATACCCCACAGACACTGTGTTCTGTACACACACACACACACACGCACACACCACAGACACTGTGCTCCGTACATACACACGCATACCCCACAGACACTGTGTTCTGTACACACACACACACGCACACACCACAGACACTGTGCTCCGTACATACACACGCACACCCCACAGACACTGTGTTCTGTACACACACACACACACCACAGACACTGCTCTGTACACACACACACACACCACAGACACTGCTCTGTACACACACACACACCACAGACACTGCTCTGTACATACACACGCACACCCCACAGACACTGTGTTCTGTACACACACACACACACACACACACACACACACACGGCAGTGTGCAGTGCAGGGAGCACTTCTGGCCCCTCACTCCCAGCCTCCAGGTGAGAGGAGACGGAGCAGGAGGCGTGCTGCGGCCCCAGCGCTGCCCCTGCTAAGGTGACTCGGCCCTGCAGGTCGCGAGTCAGAGGGAGTCAGAGGGAAGAGGCGACGGCCTGCCCTGCCCTCCAACAGCCCCGAGCTGGGAGCATGACTGTTAGGGTTTCCCCACCCTCCCCCGACCAGGCGCCCCGGACGGGTGCTCCGTTCCCTCCCCGCCTGCAGAGCCAGGTGGAGCCCCAGCTCCCACTCTTACCCGCAGAATGTCCCGGAGGCCTCTGGAACGCTTGGGAACATTCTGGAGTGTTCTCCAGAAAAGCCCCTCTTTCCCAGGCTGCATAGTATTCCACGGCAGGTCGACCAGTTCTCTGCCCTCGGGCTGGCCGCTCCCAGGCCCGCCAGCTGCAGGGAAAGTTTCCAGAAATAACTGGGCCCCACGTCCTTCCCACGGCCACGCCTGGGGGGCACGTTCCCAGAAGCAGCAGTTCTCTTCCTGCCAGTTACTCACCTCCGACACCCACGGCCCGAGGGGCTGAGCAGGGGCGCTCCCGCTGTCAGCGGCTCTGCGGCTACCCTCAGACCCGCCCAGAGTCGCCGGAGTCGGGACACCCAGCGGCAGGGTGCACAGGCCAGCCACCCCTCCTCCAGGCAGCCCAGCGTCCCCACCCTGCACAGAAAGTGCTCGTCTCTGGCCTCCTCAGAAGTGACGTCAGGGGACTCCGGCGCCCTGCCCTGCCCCACCTGGGTGCCGGTCTCTGCCCAACACTCAGTGTCACTTCCCCTCCGTGAAGGGAACCAAATCACCCCGCCGTGACCTGATTAGCCCCAGTTTACAGACTTGGAGACTGAGGCACAGGGTGAGGTGTGTCCCCCACACGCTGGGCAGTCTCCCTTAGCTGTGTATCTATGCGGGATGCAACACATGGGGGGGTGCCTAGATCTCCCTGACCCTCGAGCATAGGGAGGACAGAAGGAGAGAGATCGAGGGAGGGAAGGAGAGGGGGCGGGAGGCCGGGCCCAGGGTCCGAGCTCCAGGGGAGCGGGAGGGGAGCGGTTGAGCTGATCATCTGGACCCCAGAGTCGGCGGCCCTGAAGCCACGGGGCCCAGTTTAACAACCAGACTTCAGAGGTGCCTGTCAGGACGCGGGCTGGGAGGGAGCCCGGGGCTCAGGGAGGGGCCGGGACGGCATGTCTAAGACCCGTGAATGGCTTATGCGTCACGGCGCTTTCTCGGTTTCCAAAAAGGAAAAGGAAGCTCATTCCAGGTAGTAGGGCAGGGGCTGGAGGCAACGCGACCATGTCATGGTGTGTGTGTGTGTGTGTGTGTGTGTGCACGTGTGCATGCGCGTGTGTGAGTGTGTATGTGTGTGCCTGTGTGTGCATGTATGTGTGCATGTGTGTACATGTGTGTGAGTGTATGTGTGGGAGAGAGTTTATGTGAGTATGTGAGTGTGTGAGTGTGAATTTGTGTGTGTGCAAGTAAGTGCGTGTGAGTGTGTGCAGGTATGTGCGAGTGTGTGAATGTGAGTGTGGTAAGTGCGTGTGAGTGAGTGTGTGTAGGTGTGTGCATGTGTGTGAATGTGAGTATGAGTATGTGTGTGTGTGAGTGTGAATGTATGAGTGTGTGTGTATGAGTGTGTGTGTGTAAGGGTGTGTGTGAGAGATGACCCCCTGTAACAAGGGCTCATTCCCCTTCACACAGACCGAGCCACGGGAACCTGGTGTGAGGGGGCTGCTTCTGGGGACCCACTTCCTCGGCACCGAGCGCTGACCTCAGGGCCCCAGGGGGCTGCTGGGCTCCGGCCATCACAGCCATGTCGCAGCGCAGCAAGGACCACGGGCTGCGTCATCGCCCGTCCACACCCAGGTGCGAGGAGGGCTGTGAGAGGGATGTCGAAGGCTCGCTAGGGCTGGAGTGAAAGTGGGCAGGGGGTGGCCCGGCAGGCAGCAGGCTCACGGGTCCAGGGCCGTGTCCCCGGCCAGGCTGCTCACGAGGGCTCACGGCACTGGGAGGCCCAGTGGGCGGCTTCCTGCCCGCGGCCCTGGGGCAGACGACCAGGCCCCCAAGAGGCTCTGCCCGGACGCTGGTGGACAGGCCGGCCGTCCCCCACCCCAGCCCAGGGCGGGGCCCACCTGCGGGCGTCTCCCCCTCCGCCTCTGTGCTCTCCCCCAGGGCCACCGCCCCCGCCCCCGCCCCGGGCCCCAGGTGGCCTGGGCCTCGGCCTTGTGGCCGCCTCCCTGCAGGGCTCGGGGCTCCCTTCTGCCTCCCGCCCCTGACCAGCACCCCTCACCCTGCTGCCGTCCCGCCTGGTCCACCCTCCGCAGAGGCCGGACACACCTGGGCCACCGACTGCCCCGCAACGCTGCGCAGGGGTGAGGCCACACAGGCCTGTGAGAGGCTGTGAGGGGCTCACAAGACAGCACGCGGGCAAAGCTCGGGTTTGTGTGGGGGGCCGGGTTCCAGCTCAGCACTGACCACAGCCCCGCCCCGCCCAGCACCAGCTGCCCCGCACAGATAAGATGCCCATGACACACACAGACACACACAGACACACACACACACAGACACACAGAGACACACAGACACAGACACACACACAGACACACACACACACAGACACACACACACACAGACACACACACTCACACAGACACACACAGACACACACAGACACAGACACACACAGACACACACACAGACACACAGAGACACACACACACACACACACACAGAGACACACAGAGACACACACACAGACACACACACAGACACACAAACACACACACAGACACACACACACAGACACACACACAGACACATACAGACACACACACACAGACACACACACAGGGGTGGACGCAAGAACGGCAGGTGAGCATGTGTGATTCCCACCACGTGTGGGCCATGCGAGTGCAGGGTCCGAGGACAGGCCTCGCTTGCCCCCAAGGGACACAGACACTGGGGCTGAGGCGGAGCACGAGGAAGCCACAGGTAGCTGATGGACCAGGAAGGACAGGAGGGAGGGGAGGAGTGGGAGGGACAGGGAGGGACAGGGAGGGACAGGGAGGGGTGGGCGGGGGAGGGGGAGGGAGGGGCGGGGAGGGGTGGGGCAGTCGCAGTCACCCCTGCCTGGCCTGGGCGGGTGTCAGGCCCACGGATGCAGGGGACACAGCAGCGGGACAGCACAGCCCCGCAGGAGGGACAGGGGTCAGGCAGAGCCGGGGCTCGGGACACTGAGGGGGGGCGGGGGAGCCCCCGGGGACACTGGGGCCCAGGAGCCAAAGCCCTGCCGTCCCCACATCCTGCTGGCGGGGCCAGGCCTGCGTCCCACTCCGCGTGGGGCACCCAGCAGCCGCCCCTCCCTCAGCCCTGGGAAGCTCCTCCCCGCGTGGGCGGGCGGCCCCAGAAGGGGAGAGGGCGGGCGGGCGGCCCAAGAAGGGGAGAGGGCGGGCGGGCAGCAGCAGGCCCTGGGTGGGGAGTCCCCAGAGCCAGCCCGGCCCACTCTGAGACACAACGGGGACGGTGGTGGCTGGACCCGCTGGCCCAACCCCCCAAAGGTCATCGCACCACCCACACCCCCCCACAGTTTGTCCCGCCCTCCACACCCCTCCTCGCCCCCCACAGGCCTCCGCCCTCAGCCCACCCCGGGCCTCCCGGGCCAGCAGCCCTGGGCTCACCGGCACCCTGGCCTGGACTGGTCACCCCACCGCCAGCTGTCCAGCCCAGGACTCCGCCCCCCTCCCAGGCCCACACGCAGACCTGCTGGGACCCCAGGCCTGCCCCCGGCCGCAGACCCCACGGAGGCAGGAGCCACGACCCGGCACCCTCAGGGGCGCAGAACATCCTCGTCTCTGCGCTGCGCTCACACGTGCATATACACCTGCGTAAATGCATGCGTGGACATGCACACTCACAATGCAGTCACACTTAAATGCACACACGCAAGGCCTGCACGCACACATACATGCACATGTACACTTTCATGCAGGCACATGCACACTCGCTTGTTTATACCTGATGCATGCACGAGCATGTGCAAACATGCATGTACACGCATATCCACACTCATTTGCATGTGGTGCCCGTGGAGCCTGCTGTGTGACCTCCAGCTCCTCACTGGGACTCTCTGGGCCGACGGTCCAGCCTTAACGTCAGCTGTGGAGCCGGGACGACTGGGGTGCTGGGGCCCAACTGGGCTGGCACCCACGAAGGGCGGGGCCAGCTGCCCCTGACGCCCGGACGGAGGCTGCACCCGCCGGCCAGGTGCTCAGAGCTGCACCCATTCACCCAGCAGTGCCTCGGCTCCCGGCACCCACAGCTCCATCCGCCCCAGGGACGTGTGCGTGTCCCGGGGTAGAGAGGGGGAGAGGGAGATGCCCCGATGCCACGTCCATTCGGGGCCTCTGAAGCCAAGCGTCCAGGGCCTCACTCACGAGCACAGGCCTGAGGGGGCGAAGGCCCAGGCGGGCAAGGGCACCCTCCCCCGCCCTCACACCACCTGAGCTCACGCTGGACACTCACGCCGTTTACTCACACTCACCTACTCACACCATGAACACACTCGTACTCACACCCACCTACACTCACACCACCTCACTCACACCATGTACACACTCATACAGTGTATTCTCACACTCACCTATACTCCCACTGTAATCTCACACCTATACTCACACTGTGTACACGCTCATATTCACACTGTATACTCCCACTGTGTTCTCACTCACCTATACTCACACCATGTACACACTCGTATTCACACTGTATACTCCCACTGTATTCTCACACTCACCTATACTCACATCGTGTACACACTCATATTCATACTGTATACTCACACTGTATACTTACACTGTATACTCACACTCACCTATACTCACACCGTGTACACACTCATATTCACACTGTATACTCACACTGTATACCCACATTCACCTATACTCACACTGTGTTCCCACACTCACCTATACTCACACCATGTACACACTCATACTCACACTGTATTCTCACACTCACCATTATACACTCACGGGCATCCACTCACACTCCACACTCACCGACATATACTTGCTCTCCTGTGCTCACACTGTGCTCTCACTTCCATGTACCCTCACTGTATACCGTTCTCGTATACTCACACTTGTGTATTCACGCCCAAACACACGCACTGTACACCGACTGCTCTGGGGCGGCTGTTTTCCCACTGAACTGCAGTCAGTGATCCCCCTCCCTGCCCGGGCACCTCCCAGCAGTGCCAGGCCTGACCAGAGCAGCTGAGTGGGCGGCCGGGCCGCGCGGGGGCGGGGGGCTGTGGTTCGAAGCCCGAGCCCGCAGAGATGCTGAGCTCTCCATCCCTCCCCCGTGGCCAGAGCAAATATAAAAATAGCCAAAGAGAAAACTGAAGAGCAAGGAAGTTCCAAGGCAGGGATGGGGCCGGGGAGGAGCAGAATCACTCGGGGTGGCCCTACCCCAGCACGCCACGGTCCCCTGAGCACTCCGGGGGGACGGGAGGCCCCAGCACAGGGACTCGAGACCACATGGAGGAACGCACCCCCGGGAGGAAGGACGGCCCACTCCCAGGCAGGGAGCTGCCGCTGGGACGTGTGCCCACTCCGTCCTGTCCTCCGCACCGGCCACGGCGGGCTGATGACCCCCAGCTCCCCGAGGCCGTGTCCCCCCTGCCGCCACTGGCTGCTGCGGCCTCGGCCCCTGTGCCTTCAGCAGAACACAAGAGAAGGCTCCTAGGAAGTCAGTGCCGGGGGGGGGTGGGGGGGTGCCCAGGGGCCTGCGGGGCCAGAGCCAGGGCTCGGGCCCTCTCTGCCCGGTCCTGCACGGCCACCTGACCTCCAGAAACGCATCCTGGGTCAAGGCGCAAGCCGGCAGGCGCTTCCCCTTCCCGGGCCTCCGCAGCCCCCAGTGTGGACGCCCGAGGGGCCCCTCCCCCAGCCCCCTCCCAGGCTGCTCCGCGCACGGCAGCTCAGGTGGCCCTCAGACGCCGGGCCAGGGAGTCCGGTTCCCGGGGCAGGTGGCCGGGCCAGCGCTTCCCGTCCACGTGGTGCCGACGGCCCGCAGATGGGTTTCCTGCGTGCAGAGCCGCAGCTGAGTCACATCCCCGCTCCCTGCGCCTCCCGCCCGCCCCCTGGCTCTCCGCCAGCCCCGGGGGGCGGGGGGCGGGGGGGCGGGGGGGGGACCCACCCCGAAGTCGCGCCCACAGGGCCGCGGCCAGACCCCAGACCCGCTCCCAGGGCAGAGCGGGTGGAGCGCCCACGTCCCGCCGCCCGCCTGCTGGAACAGCCCGTGCTGCCCGCCGGGCCGCCCGCTTGGCAGCCACGGCTCCTGGCACGGGTTCAGAGCGCCGGGCGGGCGATAAGTGGGGAGCGTGTTCCAAGAACTCGCCGTGACTCCTGCTCCGCTCCCGCTCACCGCGGAGCTTAACCCCTCTGCTGCCGCCTCCCGCAGGGCCGGGGGGCCACAGCCCCCGCCACGCCGGGGCTGCCGGGCCAGGCACCAGGGCTGTTCGCCGTCCAGGTGAGCCGTGAGCCCGGGCCCTCCCGGGCAGGTTGTGTAACCGCCAGCACATGCCGTGTGCCCGCCTTCCCGCTCTGTGTGGAGGCTTCTTCCTCCCCGCCCCCGCCCCCCGGGCTCCCCACGGCTCCTGCAGGTGTGCACCGCCCTGGGGCCACGCCACGACGCCGCCCGGAGTGAGAGGAGGGTCTGCGTGCCTGTGCCTGTGCGTCTGCATGCGTGTGCGTGTGCGTGCTTGTGCATGTGTGGCTGTGTACTCATGTGTCTGCACACGTATGCATCTGTGTGCATGTGCATTGTCTCTACATGCATGTGCATCTTTGTGCTTGTGTGTCTGCACGTGTGTGTCTGCATGCTTATGTATGTTCATATGCTAGTGCATATGCATCCATGTACTCTTGTGCTTGCATGCACGTGCATCTGTGTATTCGTGTGTCTGCATGCGTGTCTGTGTGCTCATGTCTGCATGCATGTATGTCTGCTTCCATGTGCATCTGAATGTTTGTGCGTGTGAGTCTGTGTGCTATGTGCCTAGTGCTTGTCATGTGCTTCTGTGTGCATGTGTGTGTATCTGCGTGCTTATACATGTGTGTCTGCATGCATATGTTACTGCGTCTACGTGCATCTGCATGTTTGTGCATGTGTGCCTGCATGTTTGTGCATGTGTCTGTGTCCATGTGTGTCTGCGTGCATGTGTGCCTGGTGCTCGTGCATGTGGTCTGCGTGCCTGCGTGTCTCTGTGCATGCCTGGCACCTCTGCTCCTGTGTGGCCATCTGTGTGCTGTGCAGCCACAGAGGAAGCAGAACCGGGTTGTCAGAGGCTGCAGGAGGGGCAGGTGCCGTGGCATGGGGAGCGTGGGGGGCCCGAGCCTCTCACCCAGTGCAGAGCCAGGGTTACCCTGGGCATCCCCAGGTGTGGCCCCCAGTGGATCGAGCTGCTCTGACCAGAGGGGCCCCAGGAGCTGCAGGGGCTCAACACGGCTAATGTGCTGTGCCGGCACTGCCCGCAGCACTGGCCAGAGGCTGCTCCTCTCGCCTGGTGTAGTGTGGCACAGAACGTTCTCTCGGAGAGTTCTGGAAGCTAACGCGCCTCTTCTCTGCCTTTCTCGTCCAGTGCTCTGCGTCCAGTGCTGGGAGCAGGGCCTGGAGGGGGCGGCTTCCGGCTACCCCTGCCTCTGCGTTTCCTCTCTCCTGGGCCAGTCAGTCGAGCAGTGTCTCACATGTGTTACCCAGGAGTTGGCCCCCGGGATGGCACGTCCTGCAGACATTCACGGCAGACACTGAGGGGTCCACCAGGGCAGTGCCCCTCAGAGGCTTGGCCGCAGGAGACGCTGGATCTTCGCAGAGAAGGAAGTGGAGAAAAGATGGACAGTGTGCAGATGACCGGTACAGAAAGGACATAGCGAGGAGGGGATGGAGACCGAGGGGCAAACAGGCAGTTGGATATGGATAGATGACAGGTAATAGGTGAACAGTTGATAGATGGTGAGTGATGGCAGGTGGATGGATGGATGGATGGACGGGTGGATGGATGGATGGATGGATGATGGATGGATGGATGGATGGATGATGGATGGATGGATGGATGAGTGGATGGAAGGATGGATGGAAGGATGGAAGGATGGATGATGGATGGATGGATGAGTGGATGGAAGAATGGATGGAAGGATGGATGATGGATGGATAGATGGATGATGGATGGATGATGGATGGATGCATGGATGGATGTTGGAGGGAGAGATGGAAGGATGGAGGGAGGGAGGGAGGAAGGGAGGAAGGGAGGGAGGGAGGGAGGGAGGAAGGGAGGGAGGGAGGGAGGAAGGGAGGGAGGGAGGGAGGGAGGGAGGGTGGGGTGGAGGTGGGTGGGCAGATGCAGACGAGTGGGTGGGTGGATGAACGGATGGCGATGAGACAGGGGAGCAGAGTGCGAGTGAGTGCGAAGGTCGCCTCTAAACACCACGGAAGAGAGAACGAGATTGCTGGGCCGGGTAGACAGTACAACGGGGCAGGTCCCCGCCTTGCTGGGCTTGGCCCCCGGCACTGCCCATGGGCCCCTGAGCCCCACCACAAGCCCTGAGCACAGCCAGGCGGGGCCCAGAGAAGGAAACGCTCGTGGACCCCTTGAGGAGACACTTCCGAACCCGCATCACAGGCAGAGCTGAGCACCAAGAAAGGGGAGCGTCCACCGTCCATCATTCCATCCTCCTCTGCAGGCAGGAGGCCTCAGCCCCGCCTCCTCTGTGGCCGTGGAGGGAAGGGCCGGAGGGCAGAGTCTCGGGGAGCTGCTGTCCACCTGCTCGCTTTGCTCCGCCTCCCAGGAGCCAGCTGACCCAGGAGCAGTGCAGGGGGGCGGGGGGTGGCACAGCCGGGGGCCCCAGTGCCAGGTGGGACTCAGGAGAGGGGACGGTGCACTCAGGTGTCGGGTTAGCTCCTCAGGGCCTGTCCTGTGCTCATGCTCCCTGCCAGCCTCCCGGGTTGGGGTGGCCGCTGAGGGCGGGGGGCCGCCTCCTCCCCCCGGCGTGAGTGCCCAGGCTCAGGCCAGTCGTGGCCGCCCACCCGCTGGCCCAAGCAAGGCCAGGGGACCGGAAGGTGCAGGAGGGTCCGGCAGGAGCCAGAGCCCAGCCAGGCTGAACCCCGCACCTGGGCTCGGGGTGCGGGGGGAGACGCCCAGCCCAGGCGGGCGTCCAGCAGCAGGGGACGGCCCAGACAGCGGGAAGATCTGCAGCAGCTGCCCTGGAGTGTCAGGAGCTAAAAACGGCCCCAGCAGGAGCCGCCCGGAGCCCGGCGAGAAGGCGCCAGCCCTGCATTTCTGGGCGTCTCGGGCCGAGGCTGGGAGGGCCCAGGGGCCCGGGGCCGGCAGCAAGGCGGGCCTCCCTCCCTCAGCACCCGGGACCAGGCGCCAGGCTGGGGCCCCAGCTCCTGCTTGTGCAGGGCCAGCGGGTGGGCCTGGGCACTCACGGTGAGGAGGGGGCGTGGGGCAGGGACCCCCCGCAGCCACCAGCCAGCCCAGAAGGAGGGAGGAGAGTGGACTGGAGGCTGCCCCTCTGCCACCTCCCTCCCGGCCAGCAGGCTGGGCTGTCTGCACCGAGCACCGGACACTGGACACCGAGCACTGAGCACTGAGTCCACTGCGGTCTCGGGACCTGTTCCGAGCGGCCCCTCTAGCTGCTGGTGACACAATGCAGACAGCCACCTGCTCCGTGAAAGCAGGGCCCATGTGGTTACTCCTCTCCCCCAGCCTCCTCCATCAGGCCGTGTGGGAACCCCCGCCCCCCCCAGCCCGCAGCCCCTCTGGGGGGTCCGGAGGGGACGGAGGCTCCGAGGTGAGCAGAGCGTCGGTGCCCACACAGACAAGAGTCCCCGCCCAGCCCAGCACCCGAGGGTCCGTGGGACCCCGAGATCCACAGGCCGGGGGTGCAGACCCTCTGCGCTGCCCTCTGGGGAGGGGGCGCAAAGCCCCGGCTCCCCCCACCCCTCCGCACCTCCACACCCCAGCTGCTCTGACCAGGCTCGTCTGAAGGGCTGCACATGTGTGTCGAGCACGAAAAGATGCTTTTGTAGGGCCGGAGAGACGCTCCCGCAATCGAGCGCGGGCTTCACGCAGGGGTCCGGCTCGGCCCGGCTCGGCCCGGCACAGCCAGGCACGAGCACAGAGCCGGGAAGGGCCTTCAGGTGTGGCCCCAAACCAAGAGCTTGTTTTCAGGATCCTGCTTTTAACGCTGCCGTGAGCGCCAGGAGGAGGGTGAGCCGCGGCCCCAGGGACTCCACAGCCGGGCGGCGCCGAGGGGCCCCGGGAGGGGCGGGAGAGTCTTTCCACACAGACCCCCCCCCCCCCCCGCTCTCCCACACAGCCGCAGGAACAGCCTGCAGAGACGCTTCCCGGTTCAGCAGCCCCCAGAATGAAATGCCGCAGCATACGTGTAATAAACACATACGTGTAAGCGTTCAAAGCATGTGTGTGCCACAACAAAAGGTGTGGGTCAAACAAACACGCAAGGTCAGAGGAAAACCCTGAACTGGGGTGAAGGACGGCTCGGACGCAGACCCCCTGGGCGAAGGACAGCTCAGACGCAGACCCCGCGGGCGAAGGACGGCTCGGACGCAGACCCCCGGGGTGAAGGACGGCTCAGACGCAGACCCCGCGGGCGAAGGACGGCTCAGACGCAGACCCCGCGGGCGAAGGACGGCTCGGACGCAGACCCCGCGGGCGAAGGACGGCTCGGACGCAGACCCCCGGGGTGAAGGACGGCTCGGACGCAGACCCCCGGGGTGAAGGACGGCTCGGACGCAGACCCCCGGGGTGAAGGACGGCTCGGACGCAGACCCCCTGGGCGAGTCCCGGGTCCTCCCAGCCCTGGTGCAGAGGGGCCAGCCCGCTGTGGGGAAGCAGAGACCCCCACCGGCCACCCAGCAGGGCAGCGAGGCTGAGGGCTGGCAGGATGGACGGCCAGGGTCTGGCAGGAAGGACAAGAGGGTAAGAGGCAGTTAGGGGGGCCCAGTGCCAGCGGGGACCCCTGAGCTCAGAGCCAGGTGGGCACAGGAGGGGTCTGCAGACGCCAGATGCGTCTCCCGGGTCTACAGCAGAGAGAGAAGCCGGGGCCGGTCTGGACGGGGAGGGGCGTCCACACGTAGACACACAGCGACACGCAGACACACAGTGACATGCAGACACACAGCAGCACGCAGACACACAGACACACAGCGGCACGCAGACACACAGCGGCACGCAGACACACCGACACGCAGACACACCGACATGCAGACACAGCGACACGCAGACACAGCAACACGCAGACACAGCGACACGCAGACCCGCCGCTCCCCAGCCCCAGCCCCAAAGGCAGGACGACAGGAGTCCCAGGACAGGAGCGGGTGGGGTGACACTTGGGGCCCAGCCCCGAGGCCCACCTGTGCCTCAGGACCCTGGGACCCTCGGCAGCAGGGAGGCCCACACTCTGCTGAACACAGCCGTGAAAGGCGGACACTCCGGTGTCGGCACCGAGGACAGACACCTGATCCTTAAACAGGACAGACAGACAGACGCCTTCCCTGTCAGCACTGGGGAAGGTGGCCCAGAGCAGCAAGGACCTGGCCCTGTGGCCGGCACCGGTGGGCTCCAGGCGTGGCCACGGCACAGGAAGGACAGGAAGCGTCAGCCCCGGGATCTCCCCGTGGGCCCACAGGGACTGAGGCTGTGACCACAGTGCCCGAAGGGGTAGGGCTGTGGGCACCTGGGCACAGACGGTCCCGCGGTTCTCAGGGCCTCGCCGTGCTGGCAGGGCTGCTGAGGGCGTGGCAGGGCGTGGCAGGATGTGGCAGGGCGTGGCAGGGCGTGGCAGGGCGTGGCAGGACATGGCAGGACATGACAAGACATGGCAGAACATGGCAGAACATGGCAGGAAGTGGCAGGACATGGCAGGACGTGACAGGACATGGTAAGACATGGCAGGACATGGCAGGACATGGCAGGATGTGGCAGGACATGGCAGGATGTGGCAGGACATGGCAGGACATGGCAGGATGTGGTAGGACATGGCAGAACATGGCAGGACGTGGCAGGACGTGTCAGGGTGTGTCAGGGCGTGGCAGGGTGTGGCAGGGCGTGGCCGGGCTCTCTCTGAGCTGGCCGACAGGGAGCAGGAACTCAGGCCCCAGGCCGTGCTCCGCTGAGCCACACACGGCAACCCCCACCCCTCGCCCCAAGAATCTCTCGGCTGTGCCTGTCCCACGCCTGGAGTGGGGCGGCCCGAGCGAGCACAGACGGGCCTTTTATGGAGCCTCCCATCTGGGGCGCAGATTTATGAGGCCTCCGGAGGCCCTGGGAGACCGTGGGGATGGGCTGGAGACGCCCCCCCAGCAGCAGGACGAGGTGCAGTTCCCGGCGGGGGGCCCAGGCAGGGGCGAGGGGTGGGGGACGGGCGATGCCTGCCCCGGGGATCCCCCAGCGCTGTTGGAGCCCCTCCTCGGGGGGCCGAGGGAGGCCGGGAGAAGTGACAGGGACAGCTGCTGCCCAGGACGCACGTGCGCAGCGGGGGGCCGGGCCTGCGTGCCACATGCGGGGAGGGGGGGCCTGGGCAGCCAGCAGGCAGCCGGGGGCCGGGGAGGTTCCTCCCCTCTGCTCCCACCCGGCTGACAGTAACGCGGGGGGCAGCACGCAGGGGCCACGCCCCCCGACCCCCGTCCCCGCGCTGTGGCTCCCCGGGGCAGTGGGGTGCAGGCACCGGGACTCTCGGCCCAGGAGACCCCGGGCCAGGCCCCGGCAGCTGGGGAGAGCGGAATCCCCGAGGCTGCGGGCCCTGCCGGCCTCGGCGCGTGCAGAGCAGGCACACGCGTCCCCCCACTTCCAGCCCCGGGCCTGAGCACGTGCTCCGCCTCTGGGGCCTGGAGCTCGGCAGGGGAGTTGCTGAGAGACCCCGCGCAGGGGGAGGCTCAGGCCACGGGAGCCCAGGAAGGCCACACCCGGGAGAAGCGGGCAGTGGCCCTGCCCCCTGTAAAGAGGACCTTTGAACTGGACCCCAGGTGGAAGGGACCTCTGACCCATCTGGTATGACCTCTGACCCTGACCCTGAAAGGAGCCCTGTCACGGTCTCAGTGTGGCAGGTCGCCGGGAACGCCGTGACCCTGGACAGCATCTCGAGGGGCCGCAGAGACGGGCCGGGCCGGCCCAGCACCCCGCCAGGGCCCGTGTGTGTGCAGGACGCCAGGGCTGCTCCCGTCACCCCGACTCAGACCTGCACTCGGGCCCCGGACCCCAGCCCTGTCCCGGGGGTCCTCCCCCGCCGCCCCCCCCCCCCCGTCAGCCCTCTGGAGCCGGGCAGCTGTGCCCGGTGCCCCTCCCGCCCCGGCTCCTCTGCTGAAAAACGAAACCGCCTCACACCCGCCTGCGGCTCCTGGAAACTTCTGGAACTCGGCTCAGCAGGGTCCTGGATCCGCCTCCCACCCCGGGCTGGGTGCACTCTGTCCAGAGCACGTGTGTGTGTGTGTGTGTGTGTGTGTGTGTGTGTGTGTGTGTGTGTGTGTGTGTGAGTAATGGTGGAGGTGGGGGGTGGGAGATACCCAGAGATCATCAGGGATTGCGTGTTTGTGTGTGTGTGTGTGTGTGTGTGTGTGTGTGTGTGTACCCGTCACCTCCCCCGCGGGAGTGGCCCCACCTGCATCCCTGCCCCCCGCCCCCAGCCTGCACCGCGGCCCCCCGGAGAGCCTGGGCAGAGCCAGCCCTCGACCCCGCACTGCCGGGGCCTGAGCGGGGCCTCTGTCCACGGCCCACAGGAGCCCTGAGGCCACAGCCAGAGATGCCAGACCTGACCCCCGTGGAAAGGACCCCTGGACTGGCCTGCAGAGCTCGGCTCCCCCCCGCCCCCGGGACCCGGGACCACAGACCAGGGCCTGACCCAGGGGCTGCGTCCTCAAAGGGGCAGCAGTGAAGGGTCCTGGACCCCGAGACAGACACGCCTGAGCCGCCCTGTCCCGGCCGCGTCCTGCCGAGCCCCCCACGGCCTCAGCAGCCCCCCACGGCCTCGGCAGCCCCCCACGGGAGTCGGCTCACGTCCCGCCCGGGCCCCGGGTCTGTCTCCTGCTCGGCTGTCTCCGGGGTCCCAGCCCCCACTGGCCTCCTCTGTGCCACGACAGGCCACCGTCCAGGGGACGCTCCTGGGAACAGCCCAGGGCGCCCCGGGGACCACAGCTGGGGTCCCTGCTCCAGGCCTGGGAGGGTCCCGACGGCCTCGTGCCCCTGGCAACACGTGCGGGCACAGGTGGGCTGGGCCGGGCCTGAGGAGGAGCCACACCTGGGCAGGGCTCAAGGTCAAGGCCATCTGCTGGGTCACCCCTGCCTGGCCGGAGGGGGCACACGGCTGGACACGCCCTCCTGGGGTGGACAGACAGGCCGCACGCCCCTCCCCCTGCAGCGCGGGGACTCCCGGACGAGGCTGCCACCCTGCTGCTCTCCCGGGAGGCCCGGCCATGCCCCCCGCCTGGACACGGGACTCGGGAGGCACAGGTGCCCTGTCCCCTCTGCCCCCCAAACCTGCCCAGCCCAGCTGACCCTCGTGTCCTCCCTGAGAAGCCGTGGGTCGGGCGGGGGCGTCCAGCAGGGGCCCCTCTGTGCTGCCCCCACGGCCCTTCCCGCTGGACGTGTCCCTGCAGCGAGCTGGGCCCTGTGCCTCCGGCGTCCCCGCGACCAGGACGGCCCAGGGCGGGAGCAGCGGGACGAGGAGCCCCTGGGAGGGGATGTGGCCCCGCGAAGGCCTTTCAGGGGCAGCACGTGGCCTCCGGGGCCAGCATCCAGCCCCTGGACCAAGCGACCGTTGGCGGCTCTGGGAGCCGGTTAAAGATCAACCAGGAGGCGGCTGGCGGGGGCGGGGTGGGTGCTCGGGGTGGGTGCTCGAGGTGGGTGCTCGGAGTGGGTGCTCGGGCGCCACCGTCACCACAGCCCGAGGGCGGCTCCACTCTCGAGGCACCCGTGGGGGCCGGGGCCACCCCAGGGCCACCCAGCCAGCCGGGGCAAATCTCCCCACGAGCTCTGCCGCCGTGGCCGTGGCTGTGGCCGGGAGCGGGACGGGCTGGCAGGACGGGGGACCCTCCAGACGCCGGCAGGCCGGACCCCCACAGGCCCGGGGGCTTCTCCCGCGTGCCCGCCCCACGTGTCCGAGTCCTTCTGTGCCCAGCCCGGGCAGGGGCGGCAGAGGCAGGTTCCCCTCCCCCAGGCCCCAGCAGGGAGCTTGGGGGCTCCGGCCCTCCCTCCCCCCGGCCGCAGGAGCTGGGGGTCTCCTCGAAGCCCTGCAGGGCGCCGAGCCCCTCCCGCGGCCCACCCTCAGGTTCACCTGGGCGAGAGGCAAAGCACAGGGGCCCGCAGGGCCGAGGGAACGAGGCTCAGGCCCCTGCCCGGGACGTGGGTGACACCGAGTCTGGGGAGCAGGACGGGGTCAGGGGGGGCCCAAGGCAGTGCCCCGGGGAGCGGGGAGGGGGGCTCTGCAGAGCTCAGCTCCCCAGGAGGGGCTGCGGGGTGGGGGTCAGTCTCCCCAGGTGGGGCTGCGGGGGGGGGGGGCGGGATCAGCCTCCCCGGGTGGGGCTGTGTGGGGGGGTCAGCATCCCTGGGTGGGGCTGAGGGGGGGCGGGGTCAGCCTCCCTGGGTGGGACTGGGGGGGTCGTCCTCCGGGGGGTCCATGGGGGGCGGGATCAGCCTCCCCAGGTGGGACTGGGGGGGGTCGTCCTCCCCAGGGGTCTGTGAGCTCTGCAGAAGGGGGGGTCCGGGAAGTGTCTGGGCACCTCAACAGGCTCCTCTCGGGCCAAACATGACGCTCCGAAGTGTCTCCCCCAGGGACTCGGGAAGGCTCGGTCAGCACCTTCCAGCTCGCCTGGGGGACGGGGGCTGGGAGCCGGGGAGCCACGGCCCGTGCTGGGCCTCAGGAGCAGCAGCCCCGGGACAGCCGGTGTAGGGCGGAGCTGGGGTCTGAGGAGCCACCCAGCCTCCGGCTCGGTACCTACACGTGTCTGCACCTCGGCCCGGCCGTGTCTACACCTCAGAAACGAGAAGGCAGAGCAGAGCCCTCCGCCTAGAGGGACCCCTGAGTTCTGTCCTGGGTGTTGAGCGTAGACGGTAGCTGGACTGTGTCGAGGTGTAGACACGGCCAGACTGAGGTGTAGACACGGCCAGGCTGAGGTGTAGATGGCCAGGCTGAGTGTAGACGGCCAGGCTGAGGTGTAGACGGCCAGGCTGAGTGTAGACGGCCAGGCTGAGGTGTAGACGGCCAGGCTGAGGTGTAGATGGGCCAGGCTGAGGTGTAGACACGGCCAGGCTGAGGTGTAGACACGGCCAGGCTGAGGTGTAGACGGCCAGGCTGAGTGTAGACGGCCAGGCTGAGGTGTAGACGGCCAGGCTGAGGTGTAGATGGGCCAGGCTGAGGTGTAGACGGCCAGGCTGAGGTGTAGACGGCCAGGCTGAGGTGTAGACGGCCAGGCTGAGGTGTAGACGGCCAGGCTGAGGTGTAGACGGCCAGGCTGAGGTGTAGACACGGCCAGGCTGAGGTGTAGACGGCCAGGCTGAGGTGTAGACGGCCAGGCTGAGGTGTAGACGGCCAGGCTGAGGTGTAGACACGGCCAGGCTGAGGTGTAGACGGCCAGGCTGAGGTGTAGACGGCCAGGCTGAGTGTAGACGGCCAGGCTCAGGCTGAGGTGTAGATGGCCAGACTGAGGTGTAGACGGCCAGGCTGAGGTGTAGACACGGCCAGGCTGAGGTGTAGACGGCCAGGCTGAGGTGTAGACGGCCAGGCTGAGTGTAGACGGCCAGGCTGAGTGTAGACGGCCAGGCTCAGGCTGAGGTGTAGACGGCCAGACTGAGGTGTAGATGGGCCAGGCTGAGGTGTAGACGGCCAGGCTGAGGTGTAGACGGCCAGGCTGAGGTGTAGACGGCCAGGCTGAGGTGTAGACGGCCAGGCTGAGTGTAGACGGCCAGGCTCAGGCTGAGGTGTAGATGGCCAGACTGAGGTGTAGACGGCCAGGCTCAGGCTGAGGTGTAGACGGCCAGGCTGAGGTGTAGACGGCCAGGCTGAGGTGTAGACGGCCAGGCTGAGGTGTAGACGGCCAGACTGAGGTGTAGACGGCCAGGCTGAGGTGTAGACGGCCAGGCTGAGGTGTAGACGGCCAGGCTGAGTGTAGACGGCCAGGCTCAGGCTGAGGTGTAGATGGCCAGACTGAGGTGTAGACGGCCAGGCTCAGGCTGAGGTGTAGACGGCCAGGCTGAGGTGTAGACGGCCAGGCTGAGGTGTAGACGGCCAGGCTGAGGTGTAGACGGCCAGACTGAGGTGTAGACGGCCAGGCTGAGGTGTAGACACGGCCAGGCTGAGGTGTAGACGGCCAGGCTGAGGTGTAGACGGCCAGGCTGAGGTGTAGACACGGCCAGGCTGAGGTGTAGACGGCCAGGCTGAGGTGTAGACGGCCAGGCTGAGTGTAGACGGCCAGGCTGAGGTGTAGACGGCCAGGCTGAGGTGTAGACGAGAGGAGAGGCTGTCGGAGCCCAGCACCCCGTGTCATCCTCACGTCCACTGTCCTGGAAAGAGTCCCGCTGTGACACGGAAAGGCTGAGCCGGTCACGCCGGCATCCGTCTGTCCTGCACAGTGAGGGTGGAGCACGACAGAGGGACGGATGGACAGACGAACGACGGGCAGGGGCAGGGGACGGTCCGGCTGGTGCTCAGGTGAAACTGTCGGAGGTGGGGGCTGCTGGGCAAGGCAAAAGGAGCAGGACAGAGGGCAGAGGGCGAGGGAGGGAGGGAGAGAGGGGGGAGGGGAGAGGAAGAGACATGGGGAGGGAGGGAGGGAGGGAGAGAGGGAGGGAGGGAGGGAGGGAGGGAGAAAGAGGGAAGGAGAGAGGGGAGAGAGGGGGAAGGGAGAGAAGGAGGGGGAGAGGGGGAGGGGAGAGGGAGGAGAGAGAGAGGGAGGAAGGGAGAGAGGGGGAGAGAAATGGAGGGAGAGGAAGGGAGGGAGGGGGGAGAGAGGGGGGAGGGGAGAGGAAGAGAGATGGGGAGGGAGGGAGGGAGGGAGGGAGGGAGGGAGGGAGGGAGAGAAGGAAGGGAAGAGGAAGAGAGTGAGGGAGGGAGAGGGAAGGAGAGAGGGGAGAGAGGGGGAGGGAAGAGGAAGGGAGAGAGGAAGAGGGAGAGAGGGAGGGGGAGAGAGGGAGGGGGAGAGGGGGAGGGGAGAGGGAGGAGAGAGAGGGAGGAAGGGAGAGAGGGGGAAAGAGATGGAGGGAGAGGGAGGGAGGGAGGGGGAGAGAGGGGAGAGGGAGAGGGAAGGAGAGAGAGAGGGAGGAAGGGGAGAGGGGGAGAGAGAGGAGAGAGGGAGAGGGAGACGGGGAGGGGTGGGGGAAGGAAGAGGGAGGGAAGGGGAGAGGGGGAGAGAGAGGGGAGAGGGAGAGGGAGGGGGGAGGGGTGGGGGAAGGGAGAGGGAGGGAAGGGGAGAGGGGGAGAGAGCGGGTAGAGGGAGAGGGAGAGGGAGAGGGAGAGGGGGAGGGGTGGGGGAAGGGAGAGGGAGGGAAGGGGAGAGGGGGAGAGAGAGGGAGAGGGAGAGGGAGAGGGGGAGGGGTAGAGGAAGGGAGAGGGAGGGAGGGAGGGGGAGAGAGGGGAGAGGGAGAGGGAGAGGGAGAGGGGGAGGGATGGGGGAAGGGAGAGGAAGGGAGGGGGAGAGAGGGGAGAGGGAGAGGGAGGGTGGGGGAGGGTAGGGGGTGGCGGGGGAGGGGAGAGGGAGGGAGGGAGGGGGAGAGAGGGGAGAGGGAGAGGGAGAGGGAGAGGGGGAGGGGTGGGGGAAGAGAGAGGGAGGGAAGGGGAGAGGGGGACAGAGAGGGGAGAGGGAGAGGGAGGAGGGGCTGACCGTGCAGGCCCGAGAGGCTCTGAGCAGAGGTGACCCGGCCCTGGGACGTCCCCAGCTCCCCCCGGGTCAGTTTCCTGCTGGAGACTCCGGCAGCCCTGGACGTGGGGGTTGCTACAGAGCGTATTTCCCAATCCCGCCCGGGCCTGGCCACGGGGCCCGGTGAGAGGTCAGCGCCCCGTTGCCATGGAGAAGCCCCTGCGGGCACGCGCTGGGCTGTGAGCTGGGCCGAGGGGACTGAGCAGCCCAGCGTGGCCGGTCACGGGCAGGAGCTCCAGCCAGCTGTCTGCGGGCCACTCGGGACCAACCTCGGAGCGTCCCGTCCCTGGCAGGGAGCACTGTGCAGCGGGGGTCTGCTGAGTCTGCTCCCGCAGGGGACAGGCCTTGGCGGTGACCAGGGCGCTGTCCTGTCTCGCCGGGCCCGGCACTGGGGGCAGGGGGGGCAGGGGGTGCCCGCCGGCCCCAGCGAGCAAAGCAGCTGCCAGACAGACGGCGGAGGCCGGGCACGTCCCGAGGCGGGTGGGGGGTGATGGGCTCAGGCCAGGCGGGAGCCGTGTCCTCGCCCGGCCACTCGGGCAGGCACTCGAGGCGGGTGTGCGGGCGTCCCCGTGGCCTGCTGGGCACTGCGCCCGGGGCTGTCCCCCACGAGAGCGGCCCCTGCCCCGCCCTCCCCCTCCGGCCACACACGGCACAAGAGGCCTTTCTCCTGCCGCCCAGGACGGCCCAGGGACCGAGTGGCCGTGCCCCTCGGGGCCCACGTAGTGCCCGTCTCGGGCACGACACCCCCGCGGCAAGGCCCGCCACACTGTGTACACGGCGCCCAAGCGTGTTTGCAAAACACCAAAGCGGCTGGAAATAGACTCGGTGACCAGCTAATGACCAGCGTCTGGCCGGCAGCTCCGGGCCAGCGGCGGGCAAGGCCTATTTGGGCGAGGGTGGGAAGCCGGAGGGCAGGGTGGGGCAGAGGGCACGAGCAGGGCCCTCTGCAGGACGGGCCCCGGGCAAGGAGGCCCCGGGGGAGCTCCAGACCACCAGGAGCGGGTCAGGCTGCGGCCAAGGCGGGCACCGGCCCCCCCAGCCGCCCTGCCCGCTCCCCCCCAGCCCCAGAGGGGCAGCCCCTCCCGCACAGCACAGCTGCGGGGGCGAGGGGCCTCGGTGGGGACAGAAGTGAGCAAGAGCCATGGCCACCCAGGACGCAGCGAGACGGACACGGGTGTCCGAACAGAAAGACAGCCAGGGACACACAGAACACACAAGGACACACATGGACACGCAAGGACACACATGGACACGCAAGAACACACATGGACACGCAAGGAGACACAGGGACACGCAAGGACACACAGGGACATGCAAGGACACACATGGACATGCAGGGACACACATGGACACGCAGGGACACGCAAGGACACACAGGGACACGCAGGGACACACAGAACACTCAGGGACACGCAAGGACACACAGGGACACGCAGGGACATGCTGGAACATCCCAGAAGCAGCCACGCTCCAGAGGCCACAGCATCGTGCCATGCACGGAGACCATCCAGGGCCCCGGCCGCAGAGCTCGGCCCTGCCTCCTCCCTGCACAGAGTCCAGGGCCCCGCTCGGAGCCCGGCGTCCTCTCGGAAGCCGCAGTGTCTGCCAGCGCCAACCACACACGCCCCCAGACGGACGAGTCCCCGCGGCCCAGTGCTCTGGCCTCTGCGTCCTCAAGGAGCCCGAGCCCCTTCCCTGCGCTGTCCCGGGCCTCGTCCCCCCGGCTCCACTCGGGAGGCTGACCCTCCTCTGTCCGCCAGGACCCGGGCCGTGCCCACACAGCTCGCCGGCCAGAGCCAAGTCCAGCCACTGACCCTGGGTCACCCTCCGGAGACGAAGGGCCGGCCCCACGCTGGCTGGCACAGAGGGCGCTCACGGGCTGGCCTCCGGAACTTTCCATCTCCCCCGGCTGACATCGTCCCCAGGAAACACTCCCGGCCACTTCCTCCCTCCGGACGGACAGCTCTGCCCGCCCCCCACGCGCCCGTGTCCTGCGCTGGCCGGTCCTGTCCCCTGCCACAGGCCCTTCTGCAGGCGGGAGAGTGGCCGTGCCCGGTCGCTTCCTGCCCTGCCCTGCAGTGCCCTCAGCGGCCACGGTGAGCAGCAGGGGCGAGGGGCAGGTGCCCAGTGCAGGTGGCCGGCAGCGGCTGCACCCGGGACCCCCCGCCCCCCATCACGCAGCTGGACAAGCCCAGGGGTGGTGCGGCCCCCGCCAGACCCCAGCCCATGTGTTGGGTCAGTAGCCACCCCACACAGGCTGGCCCGCTCGGATGGTCCAGCCAGATGGCCCATGGCGGACAGGAGGGGGATGGGGACAGGAGGGAGATGGGGACAGGAGGGGTCTGGGGGTAGGAGGGGGGTGGGGACAGGAGAGGGATGGGGACAGGAGGGGGATGGGGACAGGAGGGAGATGGGGACAGGAGGGGTCTGGGGTAGGAGGGGGGTGGGGACAGGAGAGGGATGGGGACAGGAGGGGGATGGGGACAGGAGGGAGATGGGGACAGGAGGGGTCTGGGGGTAGGAGGGGGTGGGGACAGGAGAGGGTTGGGGACAGGAGGGGGATGGGGACAGGGAGGGGAAGCTTCCACACGGAAGCTTCTGGAAGGGAGCCCAGCACGCTCTGGCCCAGCACTGCTGTGTGGACCCGGGGTCCCGCAGAGCCCACGGACGGCCCCCCGCCCGGGTGGCCAGGGAGCCCAGCGCGTCCAGTCCTGTGCTGGCACGGGTCCAAGCACACAACCCTGATGGGGGTGAGGGTGACAGGACAGCGTGGACGGCCCGAGCAGGGCCCCGGGTGTGGGTGCGTCTGGGCGGCCTGGGGCCTGCTGGACAGGGGTCCCCAGTGGCCCCTCACGTGCAATAGCGCTGCCTGGGGGCATCGGGAAGAGACACCGCCGTGCCCGTCTCTGTGCCCGTCTCTGCGCCCGCCTGGCCTGACCCGCGGGCAGGAGGCAGCCGGCCTGGCCCCTGCAGGCTCAGTGCTCCCGCTCGGGGCTGGGCCACGGGCTCCAGGGGGCCGAGGGAGGGTCCCGTGTGCCAGGCAGAGGTGGGGACCCTCCACAGGCGTCTCCCCGGGACCCCGGTCCTGGGCGGAGCCCTGGCTTGGGAGGGGGAGACAGTCCCCAGGGCGGCCGAGACGCCTTTCGGAGGCGACCGAACGTGGGCACCGCAGCACGGGCGGGGAGCGGGAGGGGCCGGGCAGGCCGGGCAGCGGTCACAGCGGTCACTCTCCCTCCCCCGGGACCACCCCTCCCTGAGACAGGCCTGCACGGGCCCGGGTCCCTCTCAGACTCTTGCACCCAGACCCGGGTCGGCCGGCCTCCTCCACCTTAGAGGCCCCTGGGAGCCGCCCCTGGACGCTCCTGCTCCCCGGCCAGGGCCGGGCCGCCCGCTCCTGGCCAGTGGCCGCTGCCCCCGGCTGCTCTCCAGGGGCCCCGGCCGCTGACAGGCGTCAGCCCCAGCACCGCCCCCCCCCTCCCCGCACAGCCCCAGGGCACCGGCCCCGACTGTCCCCAGCCCGGCCAGCTCTCAGGGACGCCAACCAGGAACTGGCCTGCGGGAAGGCGCAGGGCCTTGGCAGCAGCCGGGCTGCCTCCTGCCCGGTTCCTGGAGCCTCACTTCCCCCTTCCTCCTCCTCCCCACACCCTGCTCTGGGCGCCCCCCACACACACACAGGCTGTGCCACTCCAGCCCTCCCCTCCCCCCCGCCCCGGGCAGCAGCGTGGTCAGAGAACCAGGTGGAAGGTGCAGGAGCTGCGAGAAGGAGAAGCACCACTGGAGTAGCCAGGGGTCAGGCCCGGAGGCAGTCTGGGAGGACTGCCTGGAGGTGACGTCCCTGCCCCCCCAGTCACAGAGCAGGCTTCCGCGGGGTCCTCACACTAGCCTGGGGAGGAGGAGACCCTCTGGACAGGGACCAAGGAGCCCCGTGGCGGGGACAGAGCAGGCTCTGCCCGCAGTCTGTGGGGAGGGTCCAGCGGAGGCAGGCCGGAGAGCACGTGGCCGCGGCCGCCCAGGCCGGAAGTGAGCGGCAGGGCGGGGGAGGGCGGCCGCTCGGCACAGCCTGGATGTCCCTGTCTCGGGCAGGCCCACAGGGACGAGACCGGCCATAAAGCGAGGGGTGGGCGGGCGGCAGGGCCCCCGGGGGACACGCAGGGACCCCAGGCTCCCCCGCGGCCCAGCCTCCTCCAGGGCCAGGGCCCGCCCAGACCCCTCCCTGCCCCCAACCTGCTCCTGGCCCCCAGACCCCTCCCTGTCCCCATCCCCCTCCCTGTCCCCATCCCCCTCTCTGTCCCCATCCCCCTCCCTGCCCCCATCCCCCTCCTGCCCCCATTCCCCTCCTGTCCCCATCCCCCTCCTGCCCCCACCCCCTCCCTGCCCCCATCCCCCTCCTGCCCCAGACCCCTCCTGCCCCCAGACCCCTCCTGCCACAGACCCCTCCTGCCCCAGGCCCCTCCTGACCAGTGTGGTGACCGGTCCAGGCTAGGAGCAGGTGGGAAGAAGCTGCTGGACGAGCCCCCCAGCCTGCTGCCTTCCCCTGCACCCCCGTCCCCTGGGGGGAAAGTTCCACCCAGAGTCAGTCTCCGGGACCCTGGAAAACGTGCTGAGGGTGGGGCTGCCTGCTGTGACCCCTGGGCTTGCACTCAGGGGAGCACCAGAGCCTGAAGGGGTTTTTTTGCTTTTTGGGTCACACCCAACGGTGCTCAGGGGTTACTCCTGGTTCTCCACTCAGGAATTACTCCTGGTGGTGCTCAGGGGACCATATGGGATGCTAGGATTCGAACCGGGTCGGCCGTGTGCAAGGCAAATGCCCTCCCCGCTGTGCTATCGCTCCCAGCCCCAAAATCCCGTTTCTTCTTCCTAAATGCGTCTGGGCTACCAGAGGAATGTCGGGGCCTCAGTGGCCCGCGCTGGGGGCCAGCACTGACTCCGGGTGGACGCCAGCATATGTGTGCACGTGTGTCTCTGTGGGTCTGTGTGTGTGTGGGGGGGGGTATGCATGTGTGCACGTATTTATGCATGTGTGTTTCTGTATATCTGTGTGCACATGCATGTGTGTACATGTATGTTTGTGTGTTATGCACTTGTGTGTCTGTGTACATGTATGTATATGTGTGCATGTGTGTATCTGTGTGTGCACATGCATGTGTATGTATGTGTGTGTGCATGCCTCTGTGTGTGTGTGTTTGTGCGGCCCTCAGCCCCGCCCTCCGGCCCCGAGGGCACACTTTCTTTTTCCCAGGAGCAACTTTCCTCAGCCTTTCTCCTTTGGGGTCTCCGGCTGTGAGGGTCCCGCGAGCTCGAGTCTGTGGCCGAGGCGGGGGTGCTGCCCGGGTGTCCTGGCCCCCAGCCCTCCCCCGGGACCCCCAGCGCGAGCGAGCCAGCCGCTGCCCACAGACTTCTGGGGGCCACCGGGCAGGCCTCTGTCTTATCTCGGGCCACCGCCAGCTCCGGAACCTTCCTCAGGGGGCCGCCTCGGGGGCCTGGGCCTTCAATCTCTGTGGCCACCTGTCACCGAGGGTCTCCGGTCGGCCTGCGGCCCCACAGGGCCCCCTGCTCCCCGGGCCCTCCCAGCCCAGCCATGCCCGGAGCCCACAGCCAGCCGAGCACAGTGAGTGCCGGGACCCCGAGCGGGGAGGAGCCCCCGGGACTGAGGGCCGCAGCAAGCCCCACACACAGCCCTGCGGACGGGCCGCTGCTTCCCCACGACCCCTGGGCTCCCGGTCACGCGTCAGGCTGCTGACGGACAGTCACCAGGTCTCCGGCACCCCCCGTCCCCAAGACTGGGAGGGCAAGAGCCGTCCACGCCCACCCCCACCCCTTCCCGTCCCGGCTCCTCACCCCCAGCCTAGTCCCGCCGCCCCGCCCCTCCCCCACGGGCACCTGCCCCTCAGGTCTGGGGCCTGCCCGGGCGGTGCCAGGGGCCACTCCCAGCTCATGCTAGTGCCAGGAATCAAGTCTGGGCCTTGTGTGTGCAAAATAATCGCATCACACTGAGCTGGTGGCCCCTAACACTGACCGTGTGACCCCCAACAAGGACCCGTGACCCCTAACCATTACCCCTGTGCCCCTAACACTGACCCTATGACTAACACTGACCCATGACCTCTAACACTGATCCTGTGACCCCTAACACTGACCTGTGACCCCTAACACTGATCCTGTGTCCCTAACTCTGACCCTGTGCCCCTAACTCTGACCCATGACCCCCTAACACTGACCCTGTGTCCCTAACGCTGACCCTGTGTCCCTAACACTGACCCTGTGACCCCTAACGCTGACCCCCTGGACCTGACCCTGAGGCCCAGGATGTGCGGCTGAGTGCCACAGTGAGTAGGTGGCGACGCCCCCAGCAGTGAGCCACTGGGGGCACGGAGAGGGGATGGCCAGCTCTGTCCTGTGGAGGTGGGCTCCCGCCCTTCCCTGCAGGACAACTGGCCACTCGGCCGGAGAGGACTCGGGTGAGAGGTGCTTGTGGTGCCCGCGGCCGACACAGGGGGCCTGACCACAGCCGGAGCCTGACCTCAGCCCGGAGGCGGACACGCAGCGGGAGAGGTGTCCTGTAGAACACGCAGGGGGGAGGGCTGAAATGATAGCACAGCGGGGAGGGCACCCGGGTTCGATTCCCAGCATCCCATAGGGTCCCCTGAGCACCGCCAGGAATAATTCCTGAGTGCAGAGCCAGGAGCAACCCCTGAGCATCACGGGAGTGACCCAAAAAGAAAAAAAAAAAGAACACGCAGAGGGTGAGTGTATCCCGTAGAACACACGGCGGGCGATCGTGTGCCATAGAACATGCCATAGAACAGCGGGGAGCAGCGGGAGAGCGTGTCCCCGTAGAACACGCATTGGGCGAGCGTGTCCCCGCATAGCACACAGAGGGCGAGCGTGTCCCCGGAGAACGCGGCGGGCGAGCGTGTCTCCGGAGAACACGCAGTGGGGTGGGCGAGCGTGTCCCCGGAGAACACACAGAGGGCGAGCGTGTCCCCGGAGAACACGCATTGGGCGAGCGTGTCCCCGCATAGCACACAGAGGGCGAGCGTGTCCCCGGAGAACACACAGAGGGCGAGCGTGTCCCCGCATAGCACACAGAGGGCGAGCGTGTCCCGGGAGAACGCGGCGGGCGAGCGTGTCCCGTTGAGAAGCCCCCCCATCACAAAGGCAGCACTGCAGCCCTGTCGCCCTGTCCCGTCACACACCGACTGGCCCGAGCGGGCACCAGTCACGTCTCCGCTGTGAGACTTGCTGTGACTGTGTTTGGCATCTCGAATACGCCACGAGAGCTTGCCAGGCTCTGCCGTGCGGGCGGGAGACTCTCGGGAGCTTGCCGGGCTCTCCGAGAGGGGCGGAGGAATCGAACCCGGGTTGGCTGCGTGCAAGGCAAATGCCCTCCCCGCCGTGCAAAGGTTTGCTTCTTGTTTAACTGGATCACCAGCCCCCCAGCAGAGTCCGTGTCCCACCGCAGTGTCCCTCCCGCCACCCCCTTAGAACAGCTTTATTCAGGGGGCTGGAGCGAGAGCACAGCGGGGAGGGCGTTTGCCTTGCACGAGGCCAACCTGGTTCAATCCCCGGCATCCCATAGGGTCCCCTGAGCACTGTCAGGAGTCATTCCTGAGTACAGAGCCAGGAGTGACCCCTGTGCACCGCCGGATGTGACCCCCCCAAAAAAGCTTTCTTCAGAGGCCGGCAGTCTGCCAGGCGGTGGGCTCCGGCCCGATGGTAAGGGCCCGCAGACCCCCGTGGTGCACGTACAGAAACACGCACACAGACCCAGGCACACGTGGACTCACAGGCACACACCACAGCCACACTCAACCCCACAAGACACATGCAGAGACCAGACATGCATGCACACATATCCATACACATGTGTGTGCACATATGTCACGTGTCCCGAGAGGCAGACATGCACATGTACGTGTCCACGTGGCCCTCACAGAGTGGCCACAGGGCCCAGCACACCCCATTCCCGGTGGGCCCCCGTGGCTGTGTCCCTGTGCAGTGGCCGTCTACACAGAGGGCCCAGCACACCCCATTCCCAGTGGGCCCCCGTGGCTGTGTCCCTGTGCAGTGGCCGTCTACACAGAGGGCCCAGCACACCCCATTCCCGGTGGGCCCCCGTGGCTGTGTCCCTGTGCAGTGGCCGTCTACACAGAGGGCGGAGCACACAGGACACTGGGGCAGGCCAGGGCTGCTGTGGGCGCCTCTGTCCCCGCAGCGGTCACTCTGGGTGTGTCCACGCAAGGGGCCCGAGTGGCTCAGAGGGCAGCGTCCGGGAGCCAGGCCTGAGCAGCCCCTCCTGGCCAGGGCCGTGCACACCCCCTCCTCCCGCCCGAGACACCTGGGGCGGGGGTCTGCGGGGGATGCCAGGGGCAGTCCGGCCCAGCCCCCACGGCTCTGACGACCAGTGGGCCGGGGGCTGGGCTGCGGGCTGGCCCGGCCCTCCCGACAGGCCCTCACCTGAGGCCCAGCCAGTCTCGACCAGGCCTCCTGCTGCTGGACGGTGAGGCCAGTCCCGGCCCCCTGGGTGCTTCCCCTACCCCCCTGCAGCCCCGCCCAGGAGGAGAGTCCTGCAGGAAGGGTCTGGGGGGGTCTGGGGGGGTCTGGGAGGGCTGGGGAGGGCCGGGGAGGGCCGGGGAGGGTCTGGGAGGGTCTGAGGGGGTCTGGGAGGGTCTGGGAGGGTCTGGGGGGGGCCGGGAGGGTCTGGGAGGGTCTGGGAGGGCGGGGGGGGCTGGGGAGGGCCTGGGAGGGTCTGGGGGGCCTGGGGGGCCTGGGAGGGTCCGGAGGGCGGGCGGCAGGCAGGTGCTGTGATGCAGTTTCCCTCCAGCCTAGCCAGCGGGGAGTCTCTGCTTCTGGAACCATCCGAAGGTGCACAGACGCAGACACGGCTAAGAAATGCCAACAGCACCGGGGCAGACACTTCCCGCCACCAAAGTTAGCTGCCCCCACAGTGCTCACGCCCAGGGCAAGCTCCCTCCAGGGGAGAGCAGCCGGGACCCCCAGGACAGGCGCTGAGGGCGGGCTGGGTTGGAGATCCCCGGCAGTTCCTCCCCCAGTGCCCGAGTAAGTGCTGAGTCATCAGTGATTTTCACAGCCTCACATGCTCCCCCAGACAGTGGCTGAGAATCCTGCCACGTGCTCACGTGCGCCCGCACCACACAGTCACACACACACTCACGTGCACACACACCCGCAGTCACACACACACTCACGTGCACACACACCCACAGTCACACACACACTCACGTGCACACACCACACAGTCACACACACACTCACGTGCACACACCACACAGTCACACACACACTCACGTGCACACACACCCGCAGTCACACACACACTCACGTGCACACACCACACAGTCACACACACACTCACGTGCACACACACCCGCAGTCACACACACTCACGTGCACACACCACACAGTCACACACACACTCACGTGCACACACACCCGCAGTCACACACACACTCACGTGCACACACCACACAGTCACACACACACTCACGTGCGCCCGCACCACAGTCACACACACACTCACGTGCACACACCACACAGTCACACACACACTCACGTGCACATGCCAGTCACACACACACTCACGTGCACACACCACACAGTCACACACACACTCACGTGCACACACACCCGCAGTCACACACACACTCAAGTGCACACACCACACAGTCACACACACACTCACGTGCGCCCACACCCGCAGTCACACACACACTCACGTGCACACACCACACAGTCACACAACACTCACGTGCACACACCACACAGTCACACAACACTCACGTGCACACACCACACAGTCACACACACTCACGTGCACACACCGCACAGTCACACACACACTCACGTGTGCCCACACCCACTCACGTGTGCCCACACCCACACAGTCACACACACTGACAGACACACAAGGGTGCACACAGACAGCCATAAATATACTCACAGACACTCAGAGTCACACAAGTATACACACACATAGTCATCCACACAATTCACATGCACGCACATTCACACAGTCACACACACTCACAGAAATGCCCACAGTCATACACACTCACATGCATAGACACATAAGTGTCCACCCTCACACAAACACACACTGACAGTGTCCACACTCAGTCATACACACACTCACACAAGTGTACAGTCATACACACACATACACAAGTGTCCACACTCACACAGTCACACACTCACACAAGTGTCCCCCCTCACAGTCATACACACACTCACACAGGGTCACATGCAGCAACACTCGCGCACACACACGTGGCCCCCAGCACACACAGGGGCCACCCTGCCCTTTTCCCAGCCCCTCTCACTGGGGTGGCCCCGCGGGGCGCCGAGTTCTGGGCCAGGAGCCTTGTTCTCGGCTTACGCTGCTCGTTACATAACTGACTTGGGCTCATTTTCTAGAAAATCGTGTCTGGGCCCCAGCTGTAAGACGAGTGGGGTGAGCCCGGGCGACCTCTCCAGTGTTCTTCTCTGGCCTCTTTTCTTCCCTCCGGGTTGCTTTGTTTGGGGCCACACCTGGCAGTGCTCAGGGATCTCTCAGGCTGCGCTCAGGGGCCGGATGTGGAGCCGGGGACCAAACTCTGGCTGTAAGACAGGCGCCCTACCCACTGCACCACCTCCCCGGCCCCTCTCTGGCTCTTGGCGCCGTAAGCCGGGGTTGGTACTGAGCTGCTCGGAGCCCGGATCCACACGAAGGTGTGCGGAGAGAGGCCGGGCGGCCCGGCTCTGCCTCCCTGGCTTCGCCTACCCTCCCGGGCTCAGTGTCGCCCCCCTCAGTGACCCGCCTCTCCGTCCAGCCTCCAGGGTCCTGGCTGGGCAACGGCCCTTGTCCCTGCAGGGCCCCTGAGTGTCACAGTGAACTTCAGGCTCCGGAAGGTCTGAGGCGGCCCCTCGCCCTGGCCCTGGCTGACCTCTGTGGGGCCGTGACCCTCGGACACTGGCCGTGCTCCTTGCTTCCTCCTCTGGCCGCCGGGCCGGGCCAGGCCCTCGGGTGCTCCTGCCCGCGCTGCTCGGTCCCCGTGGCTCCCGCGGGTCACCAGCACATCAGGTTTTTCTCGATCGTGCTGTGCAGGGACCTTCCTGCCCCCGGCTGCTGGCTGTGCGGCCTCCGCTCCCTGGCCCCGGGCTGGGCCAGGGGAGCCAGCAGAGAGGCAGGCGAGGATTCCTGGGCCCCCCGTCCCCAGGCCGCCCAGAGAGGCTGGGGGCTGAGCCCCGCCCCCCCTGACACGTGAAGGGTGTGCAGTGGCCGGGGGGTGACGCAGCTCTGAGACCACCACTTCCCTTAGCTGCGAGTGACTCCGGCCCGGCACGGCACCCGCCCAGGAGGTGCCAAAGCAGGAGTGGCACGGGGCCAGGGCACACGGCCGCCCTGCTCTGGGGTCCCCAGTGCCGTGCAGGGCAGAGTCAGAGGCTGGGCAGACCCGCCCAACCACCGGGCTTGAACTCCCGTTTCTCCAGCTTCCTACTTTCACACACCGAGAAAGATAAGCCGGGCAGAAACCCGACGCCGAGGAGCATCCCAGGAAGCCAGCCGGGAGGCTGCGGGGCCAGCGGGGCTGCGGGGGGCCGGTGGAGGCTGCCGGGAGGGGGTGGGGGCTTTGCAAAGCCAGGCTCCAGATCAGGGTTCCCACCGGGACTGGGTTCAGCTCAGAAGTGGCAGAACTGAGGGCCGGAGAGATGACAGCCATCAGGGCGCCCCCGCCAGGGGCTGACCGTCCCCAGCGCCCCGCAGAGCCCCGAGCACTGCTGACCGAGCACTGCTGACCGCCAGCCCTCTCCCCAGGCTCCAAGGGAAAGACGTTCCATCTTTAAGGTGCCCCTTGATTTGGAACCCAACAGCCCGGGCCCCGGGGGTCCCCAGAAACACATCCCCCACCCAGCCCTGCTTTCTGCGACAGGCCAAGTCAGGGGTGGGTGTGGGATCGGGGCTGTGGCAGAAGGGTGGGGAATGGGGTCCGGGATGAGGGTGTGGGTGGGGGTGGGAGGGGGCACCCAGGGGCCCAGTTCCCTGAGGGGCTCAAGTTCAGCCCATGGATGCATCTGAAGGCTTTATTCAGGTCACCACGAGGCTCTCCCCTTCCTCCCCTCAACACCCCCCCACACACAGCCCCTTCCCCACTGCCGGCACCGGTCCATGAAGACAGCCTGCTAGAGGCTTTGGGCAGCAGGAAGGTGCTCCCCAGGGCATGGAGCAGAGGGTCCCAGAGCCCCCGGGGATGGGGCAGAGGGCCCAGCCCCCAGGGGACGGAGCAGAAGGCCCCGCCCACCCTCCGCCGCTGTGGGGGCTGCGGGAAAGCCCCCCCCCACCCCCCAGCAGGGCAGGGCTGGAAAGTGGGTCAGGGCAGGAACTGGACCTCGCGGTGGCTTCCCCAGGGCCGGGGGCTGAAGCCGGGCTGTGCGCGGGCCGTCCGCGGGGTCCCGTCCCAGCAACCCCAGCACCGCAGCCGGGTCGGGTGGTCCGACCCGCGCCCTGGCGGGACTGGGCCGGGCCGGCCGCGTGGTCAGCCGAGGGGACAGCCGCGGGGAAGCACGGGCGGAGCCGCTCTGACGCTGCGGGGCGGCCCGGGCCGGCGGGGGTCGTGGGCGCCGCCCCTGCCCCGCGGGAGGCTGCGTCTCTCCCCGGAGCCCTCAGCCCTGCACAGCGGCGGGGGCGGAGCGTGCGGATCCTCCCCCAGACCCCCGCGGCAGCGCCCACTCGGCGCGCCGGGCCCGGGGCGGGGCGGGGCCAGCGCGTGTGGGCGGGGCGCGGGGCGGGGCGATCTGCGGCGGGCGGGTCTGGGAGGGAGTGGGCGGGGCGCTGGTGGTGGGCGGGGCTAGTCTGGGGCGGGGCTGAACGACTGCCACTCACACCGTGGGCAGCGGCGATTGGTGGGTTCGCGCCGGGCTCCGCCCCGCGCCGTGTTCGGAAAGTCACAAGGTCTCGGTGACCCGCAGCGCTGCAGCCCGGGGCCGCGGCTGCCGCTTCTTCCTCCTCGCGGCGCGGCCCGTTCCGTGCCGCGGAGCCCAACTAAGGGCCCAGCCGAGCTGCGGGGCCGCGCTCCGGAACCGCCCGGCGGAACCGGCCCGGCGCCAGGCTCGCCCTCCCGAGGAGGCGGGTGCTCCGGGCTCACCCTGGGCAGGGGACCTCCTGGGTGCCGGGGGTGGGGCGGGGTGGCCCGGGCAAGGCAGGTGCCCGCCCGCTGTCCGACAGACAGCTGGACGGGTGGGCAGACAGACAGACGGACAGACAGCGGAAATCGAGCTGAGTGAGCGCTGCCCGGGGAGGCCTGGGGCCACTCCCGACACCCACAGCCCCACTCACCAGCTCTGCTGGGGGCAGCCCCCGGGCCCCAAGCCGGGTGTGGCCCCTGCCATGTAATCTCCAAAACAAAACATTATTTAATTTGCGGTTGGTGCCCGGGAGGTGACTCAAAGGGCTGGAGCTCGGGCCTGGCACCCAGAGCCCCAGTCCCAGGGCGGGCGGGTGGCAGGGCTGCCCGGGGCGCCAACACCAGGTCTCCTCACTGAAGGAGCCCTTGGGAGGGGACTGAGGGCGCCTCCCGGCCGGTTCCCGCAGCGGGCATCCCTGCTCGGGCACACGACTTTCCGGTGGCGCCACACCTTCCCCCGGCCCTGGGCCTGGCACCGCCACACAGCAGACCACTTGTCATGTTTGTGACGGGGCCGGGAACGCAACCAAAAGCAACAGAAGAAAATCTGGTTCAAAGCAGGCTTGTTGCTCTAGAAAAGCCTTAAGAAACAACGTCCAAAGTGAGGAGCTGAGCCTCCCCTCCCCTCCCCTGCCCTGCCGGCCCCGGGGCCTTCACGTGCGCTCCCTTCAGGGCAGCCTGACTCCGGGAGCAAGTGGCTCGAAGGGACAGCCCGGTGGGCAGGGAGCACCGGGCAGGTGAGGAAGGACACGCGCTGACCCCGGGCCGGAGGACGCCCCAGGGCTGGAACACAGGCTCTGCGTGCAGCAGGCCCCGGCCCCTCTCTGGGAGTGACCCCTGAGCACAAGAGCCCAGCCCCCTGCCCCTCTGGCATTGGCTCCAAACCAAACATTAATCCTGGCCTAAATTGGGGGGGGGTCCTCTGTCCAGGGGCAGACACCTGTGGGGCAGGTGTCCGGTGCATGTAACTGTCCACCCTGACAGGCTCAAAGCCTCAGCCACCCAACCCTGCTGACTTTTCTCCACATCAACAAATAAATGCCTCAGCTTCCCAGCACCGCCTTTGTGAGGGGGCTGCAGGGGGCTGGGTGCACGGCCCACTCCCCAAAGTCAACAGGATGGGGGTGCTGGTGGCCTGCAGGCACGTCCCCGGGCATGAGAAGCAGGGAGGAAAGAGAGCCCCCCTCAGCATCGCTCGGGGCCTGGGGTGCCAGGGGCTGAGCTGGGTGGGGGGTGCAGAGCAAGTGCCCGGCTCCGGCCTCGCCTCTGGCCCAGCTGTCATCCCTCGGCCCACCAGGAAACACGCTGAGGCCGGCAGGGTGTCGGGAGGAAGAGCGGGTTTGCGCTGGGGGAGCAGCCAGCCAGCGCAGGCCTCAGTGGAGGAACTTCCTGGAGGGCCGGCGGGGCGGGGCGGGGCGGGGCGGGAGGGGAGGGGGCGCGGCAGGCAGCGCCCCGCTGGGATGTGCGGGCGGGCGGGGCCGCGCTGGCAGCTGGCTCCCCACACCAGGAAGTGCCGCCTGGTAGAACCTGAACTTAGGCCTCAAGGATGTCCCGGCTTTTATAGCTGGGCTGGGAGAGGCCTTGGGTGGGAGGCGAGATAAGCCCCGGCAGGAAGTAGCTGCGGGCAGCAAGTGGGGGAATTTGAATAGGTCAGCGAGGATGCCGGGGACGGAGCCCTGGACTCTGGGCTGCAGCGGGCAGGAGAGGACCAGGCTCGAGAGAGGGCGAGGGGGCTGGAGCGATAGCACAGCAGGGAGGGCGTTTGCCTTGCATGCGGCTGGCACGGGTTCGATTCCCAGCATCCCATGTGGTCCCCTGAGCACCGCCAGGAGTAATTCCTGAGTGCAGAGCCAGGAGTAATCTCTGAGCATCGCTGGGTGTGACCCAAAAAGAAAAAAAATGGGCGAGTGCTGGGAGGGCCTAGGGGCTGGTGAGGGCCCAGGGGGGCTGGTTAGGGCCCAGGGGGCTGGTGAGGGCCCAGGGGGGCTGATTAGGGCCCAGGGGGCTGGTGAGGGCCCAGGGGCTGGTGAGGGCACAGGGGGGCTGGTGAGGGCCCAGGGGGCTGGTGAGGGCCCAGGGGGGCTGGTTAGGGCCCAGGGGGCTGATTAGGGCCCAGGGGGCTGGTGAGGGCCCAGGGGGGCTGGTGAGGGCCCAGGGGGCTGGCGAGGCCCAGGGCACCCACAGTGCTATTGTGCGTGCTGATCTCTCCCTGGCTCTGCCCCTCTGTCCACTGCTGTCCCCTGCCCGGCTGCCGGTGAGGAGCCAGTGTGAGCGAATCTGGGAGCAGCCCCGTGACACGGCCGTGCATCCACAGGAGCACTGGTACAGGAGCACCCCCTGCAGTGCTGGGGGAGGGGCAGTGGCCACAGCGGAGCAGGAGGAGGAAGGGAAGGGCCTGCAGGAGAGGACGCCAGGCGGGTGGGCAGTGGCAGGAGCCGGGAGGGCACGGGGGGCTGGGGGCGAGAGACTGGGCCGGGCCAGCTCCGGCCACAGTGCCGTCCCCACGAGACACGGCGGGGCCACTCGGCCTGCGGCCACTGCTGGACACGCACCTGGTGGCCCTGACGCGGGAGCCCCACCGCCCAGCCCGGCCGCCTCGAAGCCCCCCGCCACGTGCTCAGGCTCGCACGCCCAGCGTGCCGCGGAGCCGGGCCTGGAGCGGCAGGAGCCAGCCGGGCTGAGGCGGGAGAGGGGCGAGTCGGGGGCCGGGGGGAGGCCGGGGCTGGTGTCCGCTGGAGGCCTCGGCTGACCCCCGCGGAGGGGACCGTCTGCACTCTCCTAAAGCTCCCGCCTGGCATTCCTGAGGCTTTGGCTCGGGGCGGGGACTGCATCAGCCGTCTGCGCCTGGTAATCCCGCAGGGCTGAATCACAGCCATCTGCGAGCAGGGCTGTGCAGGTGTGTGCAGGGGCCCCGAGCCCCCCCACCCGGCCTCCTGCACCCCCTCCTCCGGGCGGGCCTCCGGTGCTGGCACACGGGTGCGGAGCACGGGTGGTCGCGCAGCCCCCGGCTGGACGGACCTCTGCAGGGGCGAGGGGGGCGGGCGGAGCTGCGGGAGTGACTCACGGGAGTCCTGGCTCCTGTGGGGTGCGGGATGGCCCACTTCCTGTGCCCTGGGCCCGGAGCCCCGGGCGCGGTCCTTGGCAGCCCTCTTGGGAGCAGGGGCCTGGCAGGCCTCTGGGTGCTGGCGGAGGCAGGGCAGGGCAAGTCCTTGAGGTCAGAGGGAACGAGGCTCAGCCGTGGCGCTGGCTTTTCCAGGGTGATGACGCGCACGTCCTTCCCCCCGTCCTTGGCCTGGCTGCGGGGCCGTCACAGGCCCTGGGCCTCTGCCCCTGCCCCCGTCACCCACCGCCCACCCCCCAGGGCCCGCCCGAGCTGCTTCCTTGGAACCCCTCCCTCGCCTGTGACCCGGCAAGACCACTGACAGGCCCTGGAGGATGCGTCGTGGCCTCCCGGCCGAGGGGCTGGCACGGAGCCCCCATGCCAGAAGCGTTTCTCTCTGGTGGCTCACTGTGGGGGCCGGGGCAGCACCCCGGCCCGGACCCTCACAGGACGCCTGGATTTTAGCAGCCCGGAAGCCCAGGACGAGCTGTTTCGTGGCTGGACCTCTCCGAGGCCAAGACGGCGAGAGAGAGCCGCCTCGGGGGCTACTCCTCCTCTCACTCAGGGATCGTTCCCAGGGGTACTCAGAGCACCACACGGAGCACTGGGGCTCGAGCCCGCGTCAGCCGCGCGCAAGACAGATGCCCTCCCCACTGTACTGGCGGCCCGGTGCCTGCCGTGTGCTTCTTATTTCGCCTGCTTTCTGCTGGCCACACCTGGCCGTGCTCAGGGGTCAGGGGTCACTCCGGGTGGTGCTGGGGGAGCCTGTGTGATCCCGGTGGTGGGACCCGAGTCGGTGTGTGCAGGGCCAGTGCCCTCCCCGCTGGCCCTCCCCGCTGGCCCTCCCCGCTGGCCCTCCGTGTGCCTCACGGAGGGGGAAGTCGGGGGAAGCACAGAGAGTGGGTCACCACCTGGAGAACAGGCGCCCACTTGCTGACCGTGGCTGGGCATCCCCCGGCCCAGAGGAGAGAGGTGGACCCCGGCGGCCTGAGCAGGAGGGACCCCGCGGGCACGTCGCAGCACGCCAGCCGACTGGCGCCCCTGGGAACGGGCAACTGGCATTTCTGCGTGGAAAAGTCTCCAGGAAGCCAGTGTGTGCGCCTGGTCCCCGCCCCTGGCCGCCAGGACTGCCCCCTGCAGGGCAGCGGACAGGAGCAGGGCCGTCCTGGCCTCCGGGTGAAAGGCACCTGCCCGCAGCAAGACCACGTCCAAGTACAGCCGTGGAAGTGACCGCCTCGCTGGGCGGAGTCAGCTGAAGGTTGAAGAGTTGAGGCTGGGCTGGGCGGGAGGGAGAGTGAGGCGGGCGGGGCAGGGCACCAGCCTTGCCCGAGACCCACCGGGAGCATCCCAGCACCACCTGGGGCCCCGACCAGGAGTGAGCCCTGAGCCCCCAGGGTGTGGCCAAAAAAAAAAGTCAGTGCTGGTTAGAAAACAGCAAACTAGAGCTGCATCGAGGTCTCGACTTGGCTGTTCCCTTTTATTTTTTTTGGGGGGGGGGGCACTGGAAACTTTCCTCTCCCTCCACATGAAACCCAGAGCTGCAGCACGGGAACGGGGCAAAGGTAAATTGGCTCAGCGGGATGAGACGCCATGGGCGTGCCGCTGCTGGGGCAGAAAGGGCCCCCCTGGACATCCCTGGCCACTCTAACCCTGCCCACGTGGAGAAGCGAGAGAAGCTTCTGAGCTTATCTGCCTCAGAACTGCTTTAGCAAACTCTTCCTTATCGCTCGGGAGAAGATGTGTTAAAACCAGTTTGGCAACTTTCTCATCAGCAGCGCCCGAGGGCCTTGAGGGAGTTTTGAAAGGACGTTGCTGCTGGAAGGAGAATGGGACCTTTCAGACGACTCCCCCCTTCCCGCTGCTCTCCCAGGACCAGCTCCCCAAAGCCCGGCTCTCCAGGCAGGGCTCAGTTCCTGCTGTTGCCGACCTTTTCCACGGGGGCCAAGTCCCGGCCTGGCGACTCCCAGCTTCCCCGGAGCACAGGAG